>NC_045446.1:14501325-14501634 GCF_002776525.5 Piliocolobus tephrosceles
CCCTTGAAACGATTCAATTACCTCCACCTGGTCTCTCCCTTGAAACGTGGAGATTGGCCGGGCGCGGTGGCTCAAGCCTGTAATCCCAGCACTTTGGGAGGCCGAGTCGCGCGGATCACGAGGTCAGGAGATCGAGACCATCCTGGCTAACACGGTGAAACCCCGTCTCTACTAAAAAATACAAAAAACTAGCCGGGCGAGGTGGCGGGCGCCTATAGTCCCAGCTACTCAGGAGGCTGGGGCAGGAGAATGGCGTAAACCCGGGAGGCGGAGCTTGCAGTGAGCTGAGATCTGGCCACTGTACTCCAG
>NC_045446.1:14502034-14631115 GCF_002776525.5 Piliocolobus tephrosceles
TGGTCCCAGACGTGCCACATGCTTTTCAGCAGCCAAGCCTTGACAAGCGCAGCGCTGCTTCTTTTATCTAAAATGTTCTTGCCCACTCCTCTCTATTTTTTCCTGAGCGCAAAGTCCTAGTCACCCTTCAAGTCCTCATTCCCAAACTGCCCCTTTTGAGAGGTCCCCTCTTTGATCTTTCCTTCTTCTGTCCTTCCACAGCTTGTTGTTGCCCACATGGCACTACCGACTGCACAGACTTCTGTCGCAGTTGATTGTACATCTGCTTTCCCGAGACTGTATTTCAAGGGCAGAGACCTATCTGCTCTCTGGGCCTTAGTTTCTTAATTTGTAAACCAAAGTACTTTGTACCTACCGCATAGGGTTCTTGTGAAGCGTAATGAGTTAATGCATGCAATTGGAACAAGGACTGGAACATAGTAAACACCATATAAATAAACACCATATAAATATAATATAAATATAAATATAAATATTACTTTCTGCACTCTTAGTACTGGCCTAAAGCAGACGTCAACGTGTATTGCTAAATTTGGTTGGAGTAGGGCAGGAAACTTTCAAAAGACTGAGCTTTAGAACTTAGAACCAGGTTGGGAATATTGGTTTTTTTTTTTTTTTTTCCCAGTGTCTTTTCAAGTTATCTGTTGTACTAGTCTGTTCTCACACTGCTAAAAAGACATACCAGAGAATGGGTAATTCATAAAGAAGTTTAAATGACTCACAGTTCCGTATGGCTGAGGAGGTCTCAGGAAACTTACAATCATGGTGGAAGGTGAAAAAGAAGCAGGCATCTTCTTTACAAGGCAGCCGAAAGGAGAATGAAGGCAGGAGGAACTACCCAACACTTACAAAACCATCAGATCTCGCGAGAACTCACGATCACGAGAACAGCATGGGCTGGCACGATTCAATTACCTCCACCTGGTCTCTCCCTTGAAACGATTCAATTACCTTCACCTGGTCTCTCCCTTGAAACGATTCAATTACCTTCACCTGGTCTCTCCCTTGAAACGTGGAGATTCCCCGGGGGCGGTGGCTCAAGCCTGTAATCCCAGCACTTTGGGAGGCTGAGGCGGGCAGATCACGAGGTCAGGAGATCGAGACCATCCTGGCTAACACGGTGACACCCCATCTCTACAAAAAAATACAAAAAACTAGCCGGGCGAGGTGGCGGGCGCCTATAGTCCCAGCTACTTGGGAGGCTGAGGCAGGAGAATGGCGTAAACCCGGGAGGCGGAGCTTGCAGTGAGCTGAGATCAGGCCACTGTACTCCAGCCTGGGCGACCGAGCGAGACTTCCGTCTCAAAAAAAAAAAAAAAGTAAAGATTATGGGGATTACAATTCAAGATGAGATTCTGGGTAGGGACACAGCCAAACTGTATCGTTTATGTAACCTCCAGCCCTACCTCCATCCCAAGCATTGGAGACAGGAGTCAGGGATTAAGAGAAATTAGTCCTAAGCCTTTACCTTACCTGCGGAAGAAGGGTTGATCTGACATGAAGACACCTGCTTCAGAATGTTATTTATTTTATTTTATCTACTTATTTTTGAGATCGAGTCTTGCTGTGTCGCCCAGGCTGGAGTGCAGTGGCACGATCTTGGCTCACTGCAGCCTCCATCTCCCAGGTTCAAGCAATTCTCCTGCCTCAGCTTCCTGAGTAGCTGGGCTTACAGGTGCGCACCACCACGCCCGGCTAATTTTTGTATTTTTAGTAGAGACAGGGTTTCACCATGTTGGTCAGGCTAGTCTCAAACTCCTGACCTCGTGATCCACCCACTTTGGCCTCCCAAAGTGCTGGGATTATAGCTGTGAGCCACCGTGCCCAGCCCAGAATATTATTTTTAAAAAGCTCCCGTGAGTGCCTTGTTCAAATAACTCTTACCCTCAAAGGAGTAACAGATTTAGCCATTACCTCAGAATGCATTCCTCAGAATGGGCCACATCTTTCTCCCATCATATCAGGGGAGGGATGAAATATAACACCCTCAAATTATAGTAGAGGGGGCAGCTGGAGTGGCGAAAGAAGTCTGGATCATGAGGTGCTGTTCCTAGAGCTCCTAAAGGATTATTAGAGGTGGGGGAGCTAGAGGGCGCTGCATACAAGAGAGCAAGAAAGACTTAGCAGACGTTTCCTAAAATGAGGTTGGTTTGATGGAGAAGCAGGAAAGCGCAGTGGGGCATCAATGGACTATAGGTCTCATTCTGCCACTTTCTAGCTGGGATGCCAGGGCAAATTGCTGAACCTCTTTGGCTTCTTCTTGCTGTGTTTAATGAAGAGATTGAACTAAATGAAGTTTGAGCTCCTTCTGGTATTAACAGGAGGGTGTAGGCATATATACCGTGGGATGATTCTAAGTCTAAATGCATGCTTTAACGTATCCTGGGCAGCTCCTTAGTCTGCATGTTTCCTTGGCTCCCTCTGGAGCCTACCAGGCTTCTCCAGGACTTGTCTGACCCCACCTACTGTGAAAGCTGCCTCCTGGGTGAACAGCCGGGGTTGTAACTCTCCAGGGAGGTGGATGATTCCTGGAGGCTGAGTGAGACTGGGTCGACCTCCAGTGGCCAAAGGCCAAAAGGCACAATAGGGTGAAGTCGAGGCTGTGGCCAGATCATTCCTGGTAAGCAGGTGGTGTTCTCTGAGATACTTACAGAGCTTGCTCCTCAATCCACTCTGTGAATCCAAGCTACCTGACACATTAAATATACTTGGTGATGTCTGTATGTCAGTTACAAGTAATTTCAGATACTCAATTTGTCTATAACAACTGTGAAGTTACTTAGCTATTTTTCATCATTTTCATTTCATAAATGAGGAAGCTCAGAAAAAAAGAGTGATTTGTCTCAAAGTTTAGAAATTTATATAGACTTTGTTACAGAACAAAATTCGGTGCAAGCCTGTATTGGCTTTAACCAAGGAGAGAGGATTAGAGACAGAGAATGGATTTCAGAATAAGAGAATTTCTATTACTAGATGTCCTATGGCACAAGGTGTAGTGAAGTCAGCTTTAGAGTCAGAATTAAGACTCAACAGTGCTGTCAGATGCTAGAGGAGGAAATTTGGGCAAGTTAATTCTCATTCTCATTTTCCTCATCTAAGAGATAATACGTCAGAGGATTAAATAATATAAAATAGTGCAGAGCTGCCTGACATGTTACATTATTCCCTTTCATACAATCCTAAATATGTAGATAGAAATACAGAATCTCTCAGTAACTGGTTCATATTTCCCTCTATGTGATTTTCAACAATTTGGTTTCTACCTCCAACCTGACTAAAAATGGGCTAGTCAGGGTTCTTCTCTTGAAGTCAAAAGCTTAATTGTGGGAGGTGGGGGGGGGGGGGGGGTCAATTAAGCCATGTAAAAGGAAATCTTTCTTATCTGCAGTCTAGCTGTTAGGACTACATATTCAGAGGGCAAAGGCCGGGCGCAGTGGCTCAAGCCTGTAATCCCAGCACTTTGGGAGGCCGAGTCGTGCGGATCACGAGGTCAGGAGATCGAGACCATCCTGGCTAACACGGTGAAACCCCATCTCTATTAAAAATACAAAAAACTAGCCGGGCGAGGTGGCTGGCGCCTGTAGTCCCAGCTACTCGGGAGGCTGAGGCAGGAGAATGGCGTAAACCCAGGAGGCGGAGCTTGCAGTGAGCTGAGATCCAGCCACTGCACTCCAGTCTGAGCAACAGAGCAAGACTTTGCCTAAAAAAAAAAAAAAAAGAAAAAGAAAAAAAAAAAAAAAAGGGCAAAGCATTGGCCTGGTGATATAGGGGCAATCTACATTTTCTAGGCTGAAAGGCCCTGGGAGTTTTGCCCAGTGTGAGTGGCCTGGTATCATGGAGATGTACTCAGCACACTTGACTGAGCCTGGCCCTGCTGGGAGGATTATGTTTCATCCAATGCTGAAGTCACTTGAAATTCCCCTCATTCATCCAAAGATACAGAAAAGAAGTAACTCATGGTATTGCTGAGAAAAGAACTTTATTGTTAGCTATTCTTGCATCTTTTGTTTTCTATGTGTTCAAACCAGATTCATCCAAACCATCTTTTATGTTAAGAATCATAAGCACATAGATTTTATCACACCCCGACATTTCATCAAACTATCAAATTATCTTACTCTGCCTTTATCTGTAGTTCTCAGAGTGCTATAGAAGCCAAGAAATGAAGTTTTTATCATTTTTCGCTTTTTGAATGTACCCACATTCAGAGAGCTCATTTTTGGATGGGTCTGATGCTTGCAGTGGAGGTGGGATGAGGCAGGAGGCCAAACCATTCTTTTTAAGAAATGTCCTGACCTAAACACTACATTAGTCACACACACACATACACACACACACACACACACACACAGAGAGAGAGAGAATCAACTGAAGTGAAATCCAAATTCTACTCCCTCCCCATCCCCTTCCTCTTTACCAATCCCCTTTCCATCCCGGAGAAGGTCTCTCTGCTTTTTGTGTCTCTATTTCACCCCTTAACAGAGATGCTCAGGTACCACATGAGGAGCTGAGGATTCACAAACAAAATTCAATCTAAATAACTTTTCAGATATGTCTTCCTGAAATATTTACTAGTCCTCACCCTGTCTGACAAGTGATCACAACAATGAGTCATCCTTTGGGCATTAATCCATAGCAGCCTAAAATAACAGCAATACCAGAGCTATGACTTTACATTTTCCATTTTTATTAAAACTCTCACTTCACTTAAACCTGATTATCTTAAGGCTAATTTTATTCCATGCTTGGCCTTCAAATTTGTGCTAATTTGCAAGCCTTTTCCAAATCACCTCTTACACGAATGCAAGAAAAATTCTCATCCATGAAATTCCTTGACTCAGGAAAACGTATCTCTTTACCCACAGAGAGGACTTTTCAGAAGGTATTCTCTGAAAAGGAGGCAGAAGAAATTGTTTTTACAAAATGAGTTAGGGCTAGAAACTAAATCTATGTACCTTAAACTATAATTCAATCTATATAGTTACACCATGTATGATTTCCCAGAGATCTTGTCCGTATCAGATCAAGATAATAAAACCTAGTGAACAAAATCTTTTTGGGGTTCTATATCCCTAAAAAAACATAATTTCATAGTGTCACTATTATCCTCTTCTTTACTACAAGACACATACCTAGAACACTAATCCATTGTCAGTCCCTTTTTCTATTTATTCATTTCAAATAAACATGATGCAATGTCTACACATTCAGATCTCATACATGTTGCTTTTTGTGGCATGGTCTACTGATCATTTCCCCTGTACCGTTTTCTAAGATTAGCTTTCCCCACACTTCTTTTGGGTGTGTATTTTATGCTTCTTTAAAGACAATTACACAGCGTTTTGCAAAGTGCTGAGAATGCACTTGGTAAAGACTTGGTGATTCTGTGCCTTAATTGTGACTTACACATTTTTCTATCTCCTCCCATTCAATGGTTAGTACTTGTACCTTTTGTGGACCCTCTGCCACTTCAAGTCCACCTCTTATACATGCATATTCCTTTATACGCAACTCATGAGAGCTTAAGCCAAGCTCCACTGAGTTCTGAAACTTCTACAGATGTCTGCTGCTATACCTGTTGAACATAAAAACACTTGGAGAGGGGACATTCATTTTTTAAAAACTTTTTTTTGGTGGAGGGAGTATGGGGACAACATCTTATATTAATAAGCAGAAACTTCATTATTTGAGAATGCTGCTGTTGAGCAGAAGAAATGATTAAGACAAAGTTTGAATGGAATAAGACTACACATTCAGTGCCAAAATTACAAATGACCACCTCTTCCCTTCTCTCATGACTTCTATTTTGCACTCAATCAGTACAGAGTATTTTGTAGTTTTGTATTGAGACACAACTCCTACCTCCTCCAGGAAACTACTTTGGGGCCCTGTTGATCTCCTTCCTTTAGCTTCCTAACAAACCTAGGACTTGTAATTTCGACTGTGTATGTGTGTGTGTGTGTTTACAGAATCTCTGGTATCTCCAGTGAGAACAGAGTGAGCCTCACCCTTTCCTCATGACTAAGTCCAGAGAATGTCAGGTGAAGGAGTTCTGTGACTTTTTAACTTGAGTAGTATTCCACTCACTGTCCACAGAGGCTTGGGTTACACAGTCTGCGTCACTGATACAGTGTATACACACACACAACCATATTGCCACAAATGCATACTAGAAAGCAGGCCTTACTTTCCCTGAACTGTTACAATGCCTAGCCCAGATTACTCTGGTAAGAGTGACTTCATGGAGTTGTGTACACATACCCATGTGAGACAGGATACAAGCTAAGCTACTCACCCACACTTCATGAAACCTATGGGAGCTAGCCCTGACTCATGGTTCATTTATGAATACAGAAGCCCCAATTAATTAAATTAACTTGGTCTCCCAATCCATGATCTTGAGTTTTAATTGATAAGTATAAAACAGACACACTTGAAAATTTTTGGATTCACATCACACCACCAGTACATGGCCTTTTCCATTAATGTCCACATTGACCAACCTTTCATACTATGTGTGCTTCTTACAACAAATTAAAAGCAGAGCCTGCCCCTTTGTTGCGCAGCACAGAAGCTTTACTGTATAGTTCCAGAGTCTCTAGTATCTCCAATAGGAACAGAGTGGGCCTCAGCCTCTCCTCATGACTAAGTCCAGATAATGAGGTGAAAGTTTGATGACTTTTTAACTTTAGTATTCCACTCATTGTTCACAAATGCTTGGGTTACACTCCCTGCCTTACTAATTAAAAGTGAGGTAACCTGGTATAAGCTGTGCCCAACCCAATATTCGAGAACATTTAGTGAGCACTTTAAAACCAGGCTATATTACTAAACATCCCCAGCTTCCAAAGCTCCGAAGTGTGGTGGGCCTAATTATTTTCCAAAATGGACTCTTAAGATCTCCAGCTGCCCTCTTCACTGCCAAGTATGAAAAACAAATCCCAACTTTAACGCTAAAATTCGCAACTGACTTCTGAGGACATCTAATGGCAGCTGTTTTCCAGCGATGGGTACAGATTACATGGATGCATCTTCCAACACCCTGTGACAAAGAGGTGCAGTGATTCATCATCAAGCCTCTAAAGTGCAAGGCACACAGGCTTTACAAGAACGATCTGTGTTCAAACTCAGTGTGCCACTTGTTAGCTGTATGAGCTTAACCAAATCTCTGTGAGCCTGTTTTCTCATCTGCCGAATGGGAGCAACACCACCTTGTTCACAAGGTTGTAAAAGCTGTACATAATATACATAAAGACCTTTGGCATATTGCCTCAATATAGTAGATAATAAAAGTTAGCCATTATTATTTTTATTCTCTTAAGAGTTTAAATCGGCTAAAGAGTCTGATTTTAAATTGAATCTTCTCAGACCGAGTCATCCAGAACTAGAATTAACATATGTATAATCTGTCTGTAAGGCTGTTAAATGCCTATAGAGGTTACTTAGTGGGTTAGAAAGATTAGAACCCTGAAGTGGAAGGACGTTGTCCCTGCTCCCACTCTTAGACCTGCAGCACATGCACGCGCGCACTCAATCACACCCCCCAGGCTAAACTTGTATGCCCATTTGTGTATGTCTCCAATGTTACTTGATGAAAATGCCTGTAGTCCTTCAACAGGCTGCAGGTGGTCAGAGAAAAAAGAAAGAAAATGCCTGTAGTCTTAATCGTTTTCAGAAATTTAAGATGCGAAAGCGAGGCCCCAGGTAACTAGATTCCATTAGAAGAGAAAGCAAGGGAGAAGGGACTAAAACTGCTACATTTTCTTGTTGTTAGCAATATAATGGCTCCCACGTGCTGGGATCCCAGTCTGATGAGAAGAAATGACACGAAGGTCATGGATGGACCTCACTGTCCACTGTGAAAGTTCCTGCAGCACCTTTAGGCCCCACAGCTTCTTCTCAAAGAGACCACCATCTCCAAAACTAAGAGGCATCCGATCAGCCTCACTGTGGGGAATCTTGTATTCCAGGAGTATCATTAACTCCTCTATCTGGTATGCAAAGGCAGCAACCTGGAGAAGAAGGGTATGTATAGCTTGATGGAAGTCACCTTTGGTTGGGGTGAAATGCACCTGCTGGTCTTCTAAAAGCCTGGCCAACAAAACATGGAAGGTACGATAAGCTTGAAGGTTCTCTTGGAGTCCCTCTGCCTCAGTCAGCTCACTCCACTGATCAGTGCTTGCCACTGGCACCCCATCCACAGAATCCAGGTTGATGTTCTTGTTCAGGCCCTGATGCTTCACCTGGCCGAGGATACAGGAAAACACCACATCTTCTGTAATCACCCCAATGTCCTTAAATCACTCCTAAATTTCATACAAAATCTCACCCACCTCTCTGGCCAAGGATCCAAGTTGTAAAGTAAATAATAGGTCTACAGTGGGAACTCTTAATTTGAGCTCCATGACTGGGCTTTAGAAAGACCCAGTACTCCCTGAAATTGAGTACCTATGGATTTTTCTTAGAAGAATGTTCAGATTTCATTGAGTTCTAAAGTTTGAAAACTGATTTAGAAGAATTTTCCCTTCTCACTTCAAACTCTCTAACTGGAATATTTTAATCATATTAAAGTTTAAGTATTTTTAAACATACTTGTAGACACTGGTCACAAGTAGGAAGCCCTGGAATATAGCCATTGTAGGATTTCTCTAACTTCCCTCTCCCCATTGAGCACCCCCAAAGAGTGTGAATTCTGTCTGGTGAGGCTGTACAAAGATAAATCAGTTCTCAGAGAGCCTAAATTCAAAACTCTCCACAGGGGTTGGAGTATTTCCACAGCATATCTTAGGTGGAAATTGATGGGGATCCCCCTACTATTAGAAGACAAATCTGGAACTCCACAGTTAGCTCAAGAATTCAACACTTCCACAAGTCTCCAATGAATCTTCTAGGAGATCCTTTTGATAGCTTACCTTTCTCTTTAGACGCACTCTACTTTTGATGCAGAATACTAAAAGGTGGGTGGCCAATGCTATATAGGAGAAATTGGTAGGATTTACAAATTCCTCCCATGTTCATAGTACTCTATCCCATAAACCTTTCATTTACATAGCTGAAAAATTCACAACAATGGCTATGAAGAACCCAGAGGGCCCATGGCTAATCTATTGTAGTAGTATTCAGGATATATGCAAACCAATTTGGTGTAGCCTCCAAGACACATAAGCCAATCCTATCTAGAACCCTGTATGTATTTTCTCATTCAAGTAACGTATCTCCTAAACAGCCTGGAGGAAGAAAATAAGGTCACATGGGTTTCTTCAAGGGAAGGGTCCATGTCAAATAACCTATATGAATGACTAGATGATTAGAGCTTTCACAATTGGTAATGGAGCTGATGCATGATGGTAAGTTGCTGGATCAGAAAAGATGAAGGGAAAACAGGGAACAGCAAAACAGGCAACTTACATACGATTCCATAAGAGCAGTCAGGTCTGAACGAATCTTCCTTGCTAGCCAGATAGAGCGGCTACAGAGGTCCCGACGGTGAGGGGTCAGCGGTGAATGCTCTGCGAAAGCCATCCCTTAACTGTCCCAGGAAACAAGTGAACTGGGCTTACTCCTGTCTACACTGGTCCAAATAAGAAATGTGACTCTCACAGACTAAACCCACTGCACATTCTCTACTAATGGGATTGTGCACCCCACCCCCACCCCCTGCCTGACTCAGAGGTGGTAGCAAATTCCTGGCTGTGGATTTTTGTGCCTGTGGAATGAAAGGGCCCTTTTTAATCACTTTTTTTTTCCCTTGCAGCGTCTGCCTCCATCTCTCTCCTCCACTCAGTACTTAGCACACTTGTTTCTATGTCATTGTTTTGCTTTTGCACTTAGCAACAAGGTCACTATCATACTAATCCTCATGGCACCCCTGCCTAATGTAATCTATCTCATAAATACTTAGAATCAGTTCATTTTATTATCATTCTCCCTTATGCTTCCCATGTCTTTTTTCTCGTAGGCTGGCGAAATGTTCATTCAATGAAATTGTTATTATTGATACAGCTGCCATTTATTAAGCAACTACCATGGGTCAGAGAGTGAGCTAAATACTTTAAAGCAATTCCATTTGATCTTCAGAATAATTCTGAGGTAAATGTTATTTCTCCCATATAATAAACTGAAACCTCAAGACATAACATTCACAAAATCAAGTAATGAGGCTTGAATTTAAATAGAAGTCTGATTCTACAGTTGTTTCTCCCACTGACTTTCCAATTTCATTTTCTGTTTATGTAGTTCACATTTTGTTCAAGAAACAAAGGTTGCGTCAAGTAAGTCCTTTAAAAACATAGCATTTTTTCACTCCCATCCTTAAGTACTTTTAAAGACAATTTAATTTAAACGTAAAAATCAAGCAAGGGAGCATCTCTTATTTCAATCATGGTGCCTTCCTGGTAGCTACAGAGGAGGAGGAAGGTACTGTTTAGGCCTGTTCTCTTCCAAAGAACAGGAAACACCCAATGCTAACCTGGTAACATTTCTAAAGCAGTCTCACTCAAGTGACAACATGCTTTCCTTTTTTTCTCCCCTACCCAGTCATACCACATGCTTCTTAAAATAAGAGAATGAGCTGGACTTTGAAATGACGGTATAAGAGTTAAAAGGTACTTTGAGAGTTGTCATTCTATTGCATTTAACTTAAGAGAATGATGCTTATTGGGTAAGGGCTAAAGGTTTCATCCCTAAATGAAAGAACTAGCTTTCATTATTTATGTCACAGATACTGCCAATAAGCTGAAACACATACTATCTTAGAAGCAAATGTCATCCCTAAATGAAAGAACTAGCTTTCATTATTTATGTCACAGATACTGCCAATAAGCTGAAACACATACTATCTTAGAAGCAAATTTATAAAAGTAAACAATAAATGGGAGATGTAAGAGAGCAGCCCGGGGCAGCTATGACAGTATAGCTTTTAAGAAGGCAGAAGGATTGTAGTTTTCTCTTTTTCAAAACAAAAACCAGTACTTGATACAAATACTCAATTTTGAGAAGAAGTATTGATATTAAATGCTATCAAGGTTTTGTCATTATCAGGGTAAAATTAACCTCACATAATCCTTAATGTTCCATCTACTAGGTTAATAAGGCCAGTTTTCCTAGGAAGAAGTTGTCAAAACATCAAGATTTCCAAGTTTGCTGAATAACAGAATCATGTCATTTCAGCATTAGAAATTAAGAACTAAAGAGTCAAAAATCAACCACCTGATTCTCAACAAAAGCAAACAACAGTACACCCCACACAACACCTGTTCTGAGGGCATCTGATTTGCTTAGCAGCATCACATGTTTCACCCCTAGGATAACTGTAACTTAGTACAATCAAGGAAGACAAGTTGCTTCCATGAAGACAACTTTTATTTTTCTTCTTTACATATTTATTTTTAATATGCCTTACCTAGATTAAGAGAAAACAAAGATTTGAAAAGCAAAGTATCCCTTTTATTATAATTTCTTTTTACATAACCTTTTCAACCTATATTCAGGTAACTACCTGTCTCTCCCATGAAAGGAGAAGGGTCCTGCACATTACAACAGGCAAAAAAGGCTTTTAGGAAATAAAATATTTTTAAATTGATCCATTACATTTGTTCAATTTTCGAGTACACTGGAAAGTGGGAAAAACACAAAAGGAGAAAAAAATGGCATTTCAAACAACCAGACTATAATAATCTTAATTAGATTGGTAGTACACTCTTTATACTTTTTCCCCAAACAGGTACAAAGGAGGTTCAAGTGCTCTATGTGGATGCTAGTCTATACCTTAATATTTTTATTTTACTCCCAGTACTCCCACGGCCATGGCCAGTGTTTGCCTAAACTCTTTGAAGCATATCAAGGAGTCTCAATAATGCAAAATAACCTTGGGCAACCACAAAGAAGAGGGATGCACATCTCCCAGAAATATTAAATAGTTGTATCTCAACTACAGTTTCAGAATTTAGAACCACCAATTCAAGATGGAAATATGCAGTGGGAAGAGTTATTAAAAAGGTAACAGAATTTGACTAAGAGTATGAAGTGTAGAACTTTAAGATTAAAAGAGCTCCCTGGAAGGACGATGAGGCATATGGAGCAGAAAGGAAAGCAGGGAAGGGGCTGAGATAGTTTAATTACACCAACTCTTTACTATGCAGCATCCCTTTATCAAAAGGAAAAATATAAAGTCCATAAAAAATATTTTAGTATTGCAAACTGCTGCAATAATTTATTGTAGGCAAATGGTAGCTATGAAGAGGGCCATTGACCCCTAAAAGAAAAAGTACAGCAAGTTTCTAATTAGTAAAACTAACTGGTTGTTTTTTTGTGGGTAGAGTGGTATCAGGAGAATACACTCTCTCCCATCTCAGAAAGATTTTTAAAAATGCAGTTTGCTCTTGTGTAGGTGGCTAAAATATCTGATGACTAATCACTGCAAATGAATTTATGGAGACAAAGGATAAGTGTGAGAAAAAAGCTAAGTGTGGAATATAGATGATAGCTAGTCAGAAAGTATAAAAGGGACCTGAGAGTAGGACAACTTTTCTGTAGACTCATCCAATCAATCTTGTATTTTTAAATCTACTCAATACACCAAAGTCAACTCCAAACTATGTTGGCAGGAAAGCATATTCTACATCCCTTCTATATTTATTCCATTTTCTATCCCCATATTATGGAGAAATGGCAAATCTGCAACACTCTGAAAAGAAACAATAGCACATTTGAGACTGGTGACTGTAGGTGTCTCACTCCCTATTTTCTGGCATCTCAAATGCTAACACTAGTGGGTATAAAGTAAGCCTCTTTCAGAAATGACATTTTGTTACTCCTCTTTTTGGGAAAAAAGAATTTTTTAAAAAAATTGATAAACCATGTTTGCGAAAAACAAACTTTTTTCCCCCCCAGCAAAACGTCATTCGTTGCAATAGCCACCATGCATTTCTGACAATAAACAATGAATAGCGTAAGCTTTCGATTCTAGCTTTTGAGGCACACAGGATAGGAATTACTCTTTACCTGAAGATGAGCCAAAACAGGATTTGGGGCTTTTGGCGATATGACCTTTTACAAAAACACTACCTTTTTCTCTCCAGTGAACAGCAATAAGCAGTCCATGCCCCAACACAATCTCTATCCCTAGGAAACTGTGATTCCCAGAATTTTAGGTGAAAGTCAAAGCAATTATTATATAGGATTATTAACTTTGGCTATTGAAGTTTTTCCTCTTCTGAAGTGTTACTAAAGGGGAAAGAGTTTGACTTAAAATTTTAGGACTCATAGATTTTGTTCCTTCACCAACAGCAGTGTCCTTCACTAACAGGGAGCTGGAATGAACTGATGATAAAAAGCAAAGCAAAAAACAAAAAGCGAGGAGCCAGAGATGGGCCCCAAGGGAAATGTAAGGAAATGGTAGGGACAAGAAAGAGAAAAGAAATAAATTCACAAGAAACAATCTTCTATCTGTAATTTAGATTCTGAACAACCCTCCTCATCCTCTCAAAATTCCTAAGTCTCGACGCTCTAAAAGTCTCAAAGAGCATACTAGTTACCACGAACCTAACATTCTTCCCTAAAAAGGCTTCCAAAAAAGCACTGGGCTATTGTAGTGATTTTGTTAGTGCTGAGGACCAGCTTTCTTTAAAGGCCACTGGAGAGCTATGATTTCAGAGGCTGGCTGTGCTTCTTCAACCCTATGTCTTGCCTTCAAAGTACCTGTTATGGAAGGGATCCCATGTCAAAATAATCTAATCTCTCTCTCCCAGCCCCACAAAATATAGCAACAAAGACTCCAAAAAGAAAAAAAAAAAAAAAAAATCAGACTTTGTTAATAAATAAGGAATCTCAGGTTCCACAACACAAAAACACACATGTTCAAAGTGCAAATTTCTGCCATTAGCCTGGGACTTTTCTCGTCGTCTCACTGATACAGAGCCCTGTCTTACAGTCAAAGAAACTGTGTAGAGGGCAGCCCCCTCCCTATTGGGAGCCTGCTTCCAAGCAAGTGAGCACCATTGAGAGCCATATGGAGGTTGGGGAGGGGGACTGAGATGCTGGGATCAAAGAGGAGGGAGGTGGTCCCCATATATCCTTCCTTTCTGAAACCCAGTGGGGAATAAAGGAAGAGGGGATGAGAGATGTGTGCTGTTTTAACAGCTCACCCTGCTAAGGGGCCCTAAAGTGCCAAGTCAAGCTGCCAGCCTCCAGGGATTAGAATTTTACGGTATTTGAAGATAAGTGTGCCGCAGGGGGTAGGAGCCAGAACCACAGGGCAGCAGTAGAGGAGGAGAAGGGATTTAGAAGACAGTAATATACTATTAAAAGTTAAAAGCTGATCCAGAGCACATCAGAGTTACAGGTTGGAAAGGGGGATCTGCCGATGAGCAGGAAGTCTGCTGATGGCTGGAACCGAGTATGAGAATAACCCTCACTTTAAGAGCTGCTGCTGCTTCTTTTTTGTCTACCTTTCTGGTAAAGACAACATCAATTTTATAAGGGGAGCAACAGAGGGAGAACAGGGGATGGGGATTGGAAGGGGGTGTGTGTATGTATGTGTGTGCTGTGATCCACAATGGAAAGAGCAGGCCCTTCAGTTATTTCACTAGATTTTAAATGCTTTAGATTTTTTTTTTGTCCTTTTCAACTTTTAAATACAAAGTCTGAGCTGTCCCATGCCCCAAGTCTTCCTGTCCACTAAGGTCCGGTAGAGTCTGAATCTTCAATCAGAACCTCTGTGGTAGCACCGAGTATATCTGAGTTCATAACCAGCCCTTCAGTGCCTCCACTGCTGCCGCTTCCCACAAAGATCTTCCCATCAGCCATCAGGCTCACCCGTTCTGTCCCACTGCAGTATGACTTTGACATCCCTTCAGCTTCTAGCAGTAGGCACTCTCCAGAGGTTGAGTTTCCCAAAGGCTCAGGAAGAAGAGGAAGACCCTGACCATCTGAAGGCTGCGTCAGGGACTCTGGGTTAGTGCCCAAGATATCTGTGCTGGTGATGAGGGCGCCTGCATTAGCAGCCAGAGCTTCTGCAATCAGCACCTCAGGGTGGCTTTTTGCCTTGTGTGCCACTACGCTGTCCTTCTTCTCAAATTTTTTGCCACAGATATTGCAAGAAAACTGGTAGAAGGAGTCTGCATCATGTTTCTTCATGTGCCAATTAAGAGATGCCTTTTGTCGACAAGTAAATCCACAGATCTCACATCTAAGGAGAGGAGAAAAGGAAATGGCTGATCCAACAGAGAAATAAAGAGTGCTCTTATTCAGGGTCAGGGTTAGAATTCAGAGCTCATATATATACATACATACACAATCATCAGTAACACATTTCTTTTGAAGGATTGGGAAATGTTACTAGATGGAAAACTTATCTGATTTTCTTCTGTTTGCTTGAAAAACAGAGGGAAACTAAGAAAAAGGCCACTAACTGATGCTCCCAAACAATATCCACTCATTTAAGCGGCAAACCTTCAAATAGGGCATATATCCTTCTCACCCAGATGTTCACCAGTAAATAATACTCACTGTAATGGCTTCTCGCCAGTGTGAATCATCCGGTGTACTGCCAGATTGTGGGAACTCTTGAAGGCCCGAGCGCAATATTCACAGATATAATCCCTTTGATCTATGAAGAAAAATACTGTGGTTAGTGTTCTATTTAGACACCCTGTAAGTATTTTCCCTCCCTTACAGTAAGTAAGCAGATGATGGGGCAGGTAATTTAGAGTAAAAGCAATGCTATTTTCAATATATAAACATTTTCAGTAAACAAAATTTAAAAAGGAAAAATGTCGCTTTAAAAAAAAATCCAAACACACAGTAGCATAAGGACCTGTTTAAAAAACAACAACAACAACAAAAAAAAAACACAAACAAACAGAAAAACTACATAAAAATATAAGAACTGGAATCCTCATCTCAATTTTACCACTAATCCAGGTCTTGGATACCAAGTGTTTAGCAAGTAAACAACTATATTTTCCATATATTTTATTCCTTAAAACAATTTTTTTTCACAGATAATGAAAACTGAATGCTTACACAGAAAGAATTGGCATTCAAACAAAACAAAAACAAAAAACAAGAACTTGGCACTGTATAAAAGAAAACGGATCCAGAGGTAATCATATCCTGTTTCAGGTTTAAAAAATGTTACCCAAGATAAACAAACTTTTCTCAAGACTGGAGTTGCTGCTATGAAATATATGTAAACGATACCTGTACTACTTTACCTTATTCTCCTACCCATCTTTTGCACCTTTCAACTACCTCCCTTTGTCACTCACAACACCCTCCACCCCATTACGCAGGATTTCTGATGAATGTAGTAACATGGTGTTCAATCTATGAGGTAAAGGAACATTGTACTTATTCATTTCTTTATGACGTGTTCGGGAAGACTGCGCCCAAAGAGGTGCTCAATATATATATTTGTTGAATTAATGACCACTACATTTTCTACTCCTTTTGCTTCAAATTACCAGAATTAATCAGAATGAAAACATGAATTTAAGTTAAAAGGTGAACAACATTCGGCCGGGCGCGGTGGCTCACGCCTATAATCCCAGCACTTTGGGAGGCCGAGGCGGGTGGATCACGAGGTCGGGAGATCGAGACCATCCTGGCTAACATGGTGAAACCCCGTCTCTACTAAAATGCAAAAAATCAGCCGGGCATGGTGGCGGGTGCCTGTAGTCCCAGCTACTCAGGAGGCTGAGGCAGGAGAACAGCGTGAACCTGGGAGGCGAAGCTTGCAGTGAGCCGAGATCGCGCCACTGTACTCCAGCCTGGGTGACAAAGCGAGACTCCGTCTCAAAAAAAAAAGAAAAGAAAGAAAAAAAAAGGTGAACAACATTCAATGTAATCCTATACTCCTTTCCAAACAGCTTACAGATCACCTGGATAGCTTATTAAATGTATATGCTGATTCAGCAGGTCTGAAGCAGGGCCTGAGATTCTGTATCTCTAATAAGAACCCAAGTGATATCAATGCTGGTTGGTCTGTGTTCCATACTTTATATAGCAAGGTCTAAAAAATGCACAGTTCTAACATATGAAACTCTTAGCATCTCCCAGGTCATGTCCACATTTCCAGTTCCATAGCAGGACAAACCTGTGTGGGGCATCTATTTATTAAATAAATCACATTTGCAAAAAAATGTCTGTATACACTAATTTGCAAAGGAAAACTAACACCATAAATTGTATTAACCAAATACAAATATTTGAAATGGACTGAATTTATAAAAGTTCTTCATAGGCTTGTGATATTTAACTAAAACAATCTAAAGTGCTTGTCAGAAATAACTTTTCTATGGCAAAAAACAGTATTAACAGGGAGCAGAAGAAGACAGAAATTGCAGTACCTATCAAGAAACAGAAATAACTGTTACTTGTGGAAATAACCCTGAAGAAACATGGTAAAAGAAAACTGTAGACTTTGGAGTGGTCAAGTTCAATCCTGGTATTGTGAAAAAGTCTACCATGTGCCAGGCTCTGTGTAGTCAATACCATTTTATGTTATCTCATTTCATCCTTACAATAACTGATATTGGTATCCTTAATACACAGAGAAGGAAAAGTGAAAAGAAAAGTTAAGTAACTTGCCTACAGTAAATGAAGGAAATAATACATCTATCAGTATGACCTTGGGCAGGAGACATAATTCTACAACTAGAATTCCTAGACTTACTCTCCAAGATTGTTGAGAAGGTAATGTGTAATTATCAAGTGTCTGGCACATACTCAGTGGTATGCACCTAATTTGTTCCTATTAGGTACACTGCACTGAGATGGTCAGTGGTTACTAATAAATTGAATTTGAGTCTATTCTATAATACATATTGCAGACCCTCAGCATCTCTTTTTGACAGTTCCTATGGGAGATTACATGCAAATTCAACAGCTAGCCTTCACAGTTTCAATAGCAGCAGAGTATTATGCTTCTAAAAGCTAGCTATGTGACCATGGGCAGGTTACTTAATCCTGCAAAGCTTCTAGTTCCTTAGCTGTAAAATAAGATCAATAGAAACAAATTTAGTGGTGTTGAACAGACTGATTAGCAATAATATACATAAAGTATTTAGTCCACAGTTGAAACAGAATGCTCAATAAAAGATCATTATCCTGGTCATAGAAGTTCAAGAAGTCAGAGGATAAAAATTCAAAAGTCCTAGTTTGTCCACCCGTTGGAAAATTTATCTTACTACATTTTATTTTCACACCTTTTCCCCACACACTTGACTATAGAATTTTTTAAGATTTATGTTAGAAAAACGTTATCATTACCAACATGCAAAAAAAAAAACCACAGTGCAATTACCTACTTGATAGACACATTTTAAAAGTACCTGTATGATGTTTGGCATGTCGCAGAAGTTGCTTCTGGAGCCTGAAGAGTCGTCCACAAGAGGGATGGGGACATACGTATTTCTTTTTCAGCAAATGCTGGTATTTAATGTGGTGCTAAAACAGGACAAAGTGAAAGGGGCGAAAAAAAAAAAAAAAAATCAAGGTTTCTTGAAAGTATTTGTCTTTGCTAAGTCAAAAGTACTGAAAGAAAACCAAATACTTAGATTTTGCACATGGATAGTGAGGGAATATAATAAAATGGCTAAGAACGCAGGCTATGGAAATACACAGACCTGGTTTCCAATCTGGGTCTGTCATTCACCAGCCTTTGTAATCTTAGGAGATAAATATTTCAAGCTCCAGTTCCCATTTATAAAATGGAGGTAACAACAACCATCTCAAAGTGTTGTTATGGGGTAAGAGATTTATATATTATACTGTGCTTTAGAGCAGCAAAAGGCACACAGCAGAGGAGGAGCAGCTATTGTTATAACTGAACCACAATCCGTAAGTAAGGCCTTAGTGTCAAGTTATACTTGTTGCTAAATATCAAACAGGTATTTCCTAAGCAGTATTTCACTTTCATGTTTCCTGCCGGACTCAAATGTTAAGTGGTAACTTTACTCATCAAAAATAATAATAATCTACTCAAAAAAAAATAAAAACAAAACCTGAATTAAAAGTATTTTATTCATTCTACACAGTATCCAAGAAATCATAGGTTTGAGTTCTAATTTTACTTTTTTTCTAAATCGCTGTAAAATAAAATCTGTTACTCTGTGTCTTGGAATGTTGTTACAATCATCTCATATCAGAAGTATTTACACCACATTGGGAATTACTGTAATATTGAAAGATTCCAAGGAAAGTCCTCTATTTGGGTTCAGATTCTTAGTCACCATTTTTTTTTTTTTTTTTTTAACAGAAGATGCTATGAGTTTGGATGTGTTCTCCACAGTTCATGTGTTGGAAACTTAATCCCCAATGTGATAGTGTTGGAAGGCAGGACCTAATGGGAGGTGCTTAGGTCTTAAGGACTCTACCCTTATATAAATGGGTTGATACTATCATTGGAGTGGATTTGTTATAAAAGCAAGTTCAACCCATTCTTGCCCTTCCACCATGGGCTGACACAGTTAAAAGGCCCTTGTGAGATGTGGGAACCATGCTCTTGGACTTTCCAGTCTCCAGAACCACGAGATAATAAATAAATGTATGTTCTCTGTAGATTACCTAGTCTCAGGTATTCTATTATAGCAGCACAAATGGACTAATAATGATTAACCCATTTATCAAGAGGCTGCAAATGTTTTTTGTGAAAAATCAGACCTTGGTGATGACCTTGAGCAGTAGGATTTAAATAACTTGGCCAAGCTTAGCATTCTAATAATGGAACACTATGCATAAATGGGTTAAAGTCATTTAATGTTTAAAGAAAGACTTTTCTTGACATTATATGTCAATGAGAAATCCTACACAAGCCAATAAAGTCTCGTGGTGCAAGAACAACTAATGGAACACAACCTGAAAGGCTCTTATATAACAACTTCACTGACCTGCAAATAGCGAGGGTGGGCAAGGACAGTTCCACATCCTTCCATCTCACAACGGACATACTGGATTGGAGGCTTTTTTCTATTATCAAAATGCAGAAGAAAAGTTAGCAAAAGAAAAGTGGCACTCTGCACAGTAACCTTTGACTCAAACTGTGCTATAGGGAATAGCTATTTTATAGTAGGAAGAAGTAAAATCTCTTTACTGCTATATAGATTACACAGAATTTGTATTAGAAGTAACCGAGAATTAGCAAATATTTGACAGAATTAAAAAGTAACACAAATAAACTAATAACACCCCAAAAGGTAAAGCATTAAGACTGTTGGAAATTTCAAGATCTTACAATGAAAATAAGATAATACCTGTGCATCTAGGATATTAGTGAAGTTGCTTTTGTGAAATTTTTTAATGGTCATTCCTGCAGGATTATCATGAAGTCTAAATATGTAAGGAAAGTGCCTGGTACTGGAATAAGGTGCAAAATAGTAGGAGTAAAAATTCCTCACCTCCTTTTGGGTAAACGTGGACTTTTGTCAT
The DNA here is from genome assembly GCF_002776525.5 of Piliocolobus tephrosceles. Classification (NCBI taxonomy): domain Eukaryota; kingdom Metazoa; phylum Chordata; class Mammalia; order Primates; family Cercopithecidae; genus Piliocolobus; species Piliocolobus tephrosceles. The sequence goes on from NC_045446.1 coordinate 14,522,462, forward strand.
CTTTTCGTCTTCTTCCTCTCCTATAATTGAAGACAGGGTAACAGTAGACATATTCTGAATCAAAACTTAGAGTGAAGGCTGGCTGAAGACACACACACACACACACACACACACACACACACGGTCAAAGAACAAGTGGCAAAGGATAACCAAGAATACATAAAGTCAAAGACATATCTGGCAAATCAAGCAAGATTTTACTCTGATGTAATTTCACTTTCAAATCAGTCTGTAAGACAGATTAAATATATACCTTCATAAACTATGCAATACTATGAAAGACTTAGATAAATCTCAATGCGTTACTTTTAGAGTTGCTACCATGTATCATCTAAAAGCCCTAAGAATAAAACATACTTTCTCCTTGCAATAGAACTAAAAAATCTAAACATTTTTTACTAAGAGGCTCTCCAGTGAAATTCAGCTGCTTGAGGCCAAATTTTTTTAAGTTAAAAAATACATATTTTGAAGCATGTGTATGTCAACATCCTTCCTCACACTCCCACTCTATTTTCCACTAGTGGTTTCAAAATCTGTTAGATTTCCATTTTTAATAATAATTGTCTACTCACTTCCTCGGAGGTTCCTCATCCTCTCTAATTTCATTCTCCTCTTCTTTCACCTCCACCTCTACTTCCACTTTAATTTCCTTTTTCTCCTTCTCTTCTTTTACCTTCCCTGATTTTCTCCGTGGCTTTGGGGTTTCCCTGAAAACACAAATGCATTTCAACACTAGGCAAAAGATCTTTTCAAGGAAGACTATGACAACAAATTAAAGCTTAGAGTTATCACTGATTTGTTATAAAACTACTCTCCTCAGTTTATGAAATGTGATTTCTTACCAATCATCCTCACATGCGTAGTAATGATCTAAATATATGTATACGATGTTCATGGAATGAACCCTTCCCAGACTAAAGATGACTATAAATCAAATCTCACTATAATTGTAAAGAGAAACGAGACAATAAGTTAAAAAAAATTCTAAGTATTCAGGCTATTCATGATACCTTGTTGAGATAAAACATGCAGACTCATAAAAACTTATATATAATCAAAATAAAGTTCTACAAATGGGAGAGAGGATTATATCAGCGTATGGTAAGATGCTAGACTTACAACAGAAATGCATAATTACTCATTTAAAATTAATTCTACACTCATTAGTTTGGCAATAGACAAAATAAAAGCATTCAACAATGCTTTCCTACTTATATTTCATTGACATGTCTGGAGTAAAATCTGAGACATGCCTTTCTAAGTGGGGTTTGTAGGTCTCATCTCTTGGGTCATCTTTGAATGGTATCTCCTCTTCACTGATTAACATCTCTTCTTCCTCCTCCTCTTCCTCTTCACTACTAAAAATAAGTAAATAGAAATGAGACATTCTGGTTGTAAGGATCATGTCTGAGGAGATTTTATTTGGTAATTTATTAAGAGGTAGCCCAAAATTGATAAAGTTATCTAGCATTTTCATCCTAATGACCTAATTGGACTGAAATCTAGCGGCTTTATCACAAAGAATAATAATTGAAACTAAAAAGACATAAATCGTAGATAAAGACAGGGTGATGACAACTCAATGGCATTAAAAGTTAAGAAACAACTGACTTTGTAATACTGTCTGGTGATCCGCTGTATCGAAAGACCTATTAACAGATAAATCACAACACAAAAGATTCCACTGAAATATCAAATCCTTGGCCAAAACACCCATATTTCACATTAGTTCCTACCATGGAATAAGTCCAAACACATAAGGTACTCAAGACATGATTTCTAAGCTATGTAAGCAGATTACATGGTTTAAGTTCTAATTAAGCTCAACTTGGAATCTAAATGCAGTATCAAAACTGACGTTAATTTCTCTTACAGTTCAAAATTGTTTCAAATGGAAGCAACTTCTGAATCATTTAATGTGACTATGTTATTTCCCCAAAGGTTTAAAAATGAAATATTAATATTTTTTTTACCTAATGCCACCTGGAGACTGATGCTCTTCTCCAACATCTAGAAAAACAAAGACAAAACAAAATTTTATTAGTGTAGATACGATATTTTCTCTCTGCAGTCAAGAAATGAAAATCAAATTACTGCATGGCATAATTACACAAAAGCAGAATATCTGCAAATTGTTCAAAGAAATACTACCTAAACCATCACACCTGCCCCTGACAGTTAAGCTGTTAAGGCAAATGTTCAACATTACATTTAAAATATAACAGCAACTAGTTAGTAAACACCATATTCTAGTTGCAATGTACCATAATCAAGTTGGTCTGTATTTGGTTCTGACTTGCAAATGAGTTGCAATGAACCAGTCTTGGAACGAGAGCTTCGGGTGTTCTCTGTATCACGATGGCGAGAAACAGATGTCCTACTACTACGCCAGCCCCGGCTAGGTCTAGATGTAGCAATGGAAACTTCCTGAGGGAGGGCAGAATCGTCTTCTTCCTCTTTTTCTTCCTTGGGATCTAAATTAAAAGACATACCATTCTCTTTAAGTTTACGGTTAACCAATAAGTATCCCTGTATGTCTACTAATTGTAAATACTGTTACTTGAGGATAAATTAAGTATTTTCAAAGGAAAAAGAACCTAAGACTTTTACTGAAACAATAAAAAAGAAGAAAATTAGGTAACTTATCCTTAATGTCATTATGCTAAATAAATTACTTCATGTTGCAAAGTAATAATTTTATACTGCCTTATCTTCTAAAAAATGCAATGTTAACTATGCAAAATACACTTAAGTAACTGGATTCATGAAATTCTACCTTTTAGATCTAAGTTAAAAGAAATAAACTAATTAGTCCCAAAAAGATGACCAGAACTACAGAGGCACCAGAAAGAACAAACCATAGATCTAGATGTTATTTACAATCAAACAAGTCTATAACAAATTACTGAAGAGGAATTCCTAACAAGAGTACTTTTCACTCTAATCAAGAGTTTTTCTTAAAATCACACTGTAAATTTGAACTAATCTATAGAGCAATTGAATGGTAAAGTCCAGCTCTGGTGCTATTCTGTTTCAGTTGTCCCATAAGACACTGTGTACAGGAGAACACACAAAATCTGTTATTGTTATCCTATATTTTGTCATGCTTTAAGGGTGAATGACGTATGGTAGGTCATCCTCTCTTGAGCCGTAAGTAATAAAAAGTTAACCTCAGAAACTGGCTTTCATACCTGGAGTAGCTAATTACTTAGACCTATATAAAAAAAAGTACATTAGAAGTGAGCCCATTTTAACAATACAAGATTCTTTAATAAACTTAGAATGGGAAAGGCCCAATAATAAAACATAATTTCAAGTCATAAGATACACATAAAAACAATTTTCCACATGGCAAAATACACCACACACAAAGTCTAACAACCCAATAGAAAAATAGGAACTAACAGGCTGGGCACAGTGGCTCATGCCTGTAATCCCCGCACTTTGGGTGGCCGAGGTGGGCAGATCACAAGGTTAGGAGTTCATGACCAGCCTGGCCAACATGGTGAAACCCCGTCTCTACTAAAGATAGAAAAATTAGCCAGGCGTGGTGGTGCACACCTGTAATCCCAGCTTCTGGGGAGGCTGAGGCAGGAGAATTGCTTGAACCCGGGAGGCACAGGTTGCAGTGAGCTGAGATTACGCCACTGCACTCCAGCCTCGGCAAAACAGCAAGACTCAGTCAAAAAAAAAAAAAAAAAAAAAAAAAGAAAAGAAAAATAGGAATGAAAAACAAAAACAAAAGCTCAATCCACTCAGAACAAGAGAAACTCAAATGAAAACAATAGCAAGACACCATTTTTCATGTATTATACTGGGGATGATCATATATGACAATATACTGTATTTGACAACATACTCTAACACACAGATTATAATGTATTAGTAAAACCTCCATGCAGTACAATTTGACAATATACATCAAAATTATAAATGTATACACCTTTCCACATGACGTTCAACTATTAGAAATTTATCCTACAAAATTACAATCATACTTATAAATGACTAATGTATAGCACTGTTTTAAAGTAGTAGAAGAGTAGAAAACTAAACGTTCAAAGAGGGATTGATTTCACAAATAATTGTGTACATATGTAAGATATATATATATATGTAAGATATATACAAATATATAACTTATGAAACCAATCCCCCTTTGAACGTTTAGTTTTCTACTCTTCTACTACTTAAAAACAGTGCTATACATTAGTTATTACAGTATGTGTGAGTGTGTGTGTGTGTGTGTATATATATATATATCTTACATACTATAACATTTCTGGAAAGAGATACAAGAAATTCATAAGTACTGGTTACTTCCAGAGAAGGTCCAAAAATATGTGTAGCAATTTCACCTTTAAGTATAAGTCCTAGAAATATAAACTACCACATGGAAGTTAACTGTAGCATGTTTATAATAGCAAAGAACAGAAACAACCTAACCCTCTGTCAAAGATAAAGTGCTTAAATAAACCATGATACCTTACTATGATGGAATACTAAATAGAGGTAGGTTTCTGTTAAAAATGACATGGAATTATCAGCAAATATATTGTTAAATGTATAAAAAAGACACAAAACTACATATACAGTATGGCAACATTTTTGCTTAACATTAAAAAAGTTTACTATGGAGCAATGTGGTGACTATAGGCTATTTTAGCTTTAACTACACTGAAAGTTTTATGAGAATATACTGAAGTAATGAAATTAGTTTGAAACACAGAGATAAACAGCAGTGTGCACAGTTCTAAACAACCATCAAAATCAGTTGTGCACTTCCTTTCAGCTGCCTTTTCCATTCATTATTGTATCACCCTCCTATCTGAGCTATTTTAATAGAAAAAATAAAAAAATAAAACATTAATAGAGGTGAAAATACCTCAAACGCCGTTCAGTCTAAGCACAATCCATTAAGTTTTACCCATAAAGTATCTAGAAGACCAAAGAAGAAGCTTATTCAAAATCACAAGTTTAGCTAAGGACACCTAGATTTAGAAATCATATTTTGAGATTAATAATGAAGGACTTTTACATGTAGGTCATGACTACTTTTAAAATAATTTCATCAAAGAGAACAATTCAACACCATCTATGAAGTATTACAACATTTAATAATAGTAACATCTTTTTTTTCCTTAACCCAACTGTACCAAGTTGGACTTTGAACCCACTCCATAACCTCCTGTCCTCAACAAAGCTCTTTTCTTCTTCATGATGAAAGGATGGTATGCCCACAACTTCCTATACTGTGGATTTTATACTCATTGGACAAACGATGCCAATTTGATAACAATAGCTTACCATTATAAATAAAGCATAATAGCCTATCTTATTCTTATTGAATACTACCGCCCCCATCACCTAAAAATCTAGTCTTAAAAAGAAAAAAAAAATCACTCTGTCAGAGATGACAGCAAAAATGTCCCTCCACAGAAATAAACACATACCATGAACAAAAACTGTCAGAATCAACTTTGTGGAAACTATGGACAATAGTTAAAGGTTATAAAAGTCCAAGGAGCACTGAATCAAGAAAAATGTGAGTAAAGACGTTTAAGGAAATCTGTCAAATCGCTCGATGAATATAAGCTAAAGGACCAGAGCCTTCAAAGACCACAGAGACCGAAGTAGGAGCTAAACTTTAGGTACTCATGGACATAAAGATGGCAACAATAGAAACTGGAGATTACTGAGGGGGAGGTTGAAAAACTATTGGGTACCATGCTCAGTACCTGTGTGATGGGATCATTTGTACCCTAAATCTCGTATCATACAATATGCCCCAGTAACAAACCTGCACATGTACCCCCGAATCTAAAATAAAAGTTGTAAAAAAAAAAAAAAAAAAAAAAACAAACGAGTTTAAAGAACTAAAGAAAATCAGAGCTAAAGAAAAGCATTAACAGTACTAAAGGAAATCAAAAGAATTATGTCTCAATGAAAACAGAATATCAATAAAAAGATAACTATAAAAAGAAACCAAGAGAGGCCAGGTACAGTGGCTCACACCTGTAATTTCAGCACTCTGGGAGGCCAAGACACGCACATCACCTAAGGTCAGGGGTTCGAGATCAACCTGGACAACATGGTGAAACCCTGCCTCTACTAAAAATACAAAAATTAGCTGGGTATAGCAGCGTGTCCGTGCAATCCCAGCTACTTGGGAGGCTGAGGTAGGAGAATCACTTGAACCCAGGAGGTGGAGGTTGCAGTGAGCTAAGATAACACCATTGTAATCCAGCATCGACAACAAGAGCGAAACTCCATCTCAAAAAAAAAAAAGGAAAGGAACTGAGGGAAAAAAATTCTGGAGCTGAGAAGTGTAATAACTGAAATCAAAAATTCACTGCAGACTTGAAAAAGAAGAATCAGTGAACTTTAAGCTAGGCCAGAGATGATCCAGTATGAATATAAAGAAAAAAAGAATCAAGAAAAATACAGCCCAGCAGATCATTTAGACAACCATTAAGCATGTCAAGAGATGCATAATAAGATCTGCAGAAGGAGAGGAGAAAATGAACAGAAAGAATATTTGAAAAACTACTGGGGAAAAAAAGCCTATACAAACAAGGACTTTACCTAACTCCTAGGAGGAGAAATGAAAGAGATCCATCCCCAGAGACATTATTATCAATTGGTAGAAAGACAAACACAAAGAACCATAAAAACAGCAAGAAGTGACTCATCAGCAACAAGGAATGCTCAACAAGATTAACAGCCTATTTCTCATCAGAAACCATGGAAGTCAGAGGGCAGTGTGATAACAAAGTGACGAAAGGAAAAAAGAAATCGTCAGGCAAGAATTCTATAGCTGCCGGAACTATTCTTTAAAAATGAAGTTCATGAAATTAAGACATTACCAGAAAATCAAAAACAGCTTATCACTAGTAGATCTGCCCTATAAAAAATGCCACCAGGGGCCGGGCGCGGTGGCTCAAGCCTGTAATCCCAGCACTTTGGGAGGCCGAGACGGGCGGATCACGAGGTCAGGAGATCGAGACCATCCTGGCTAACACGGTGAAACCCCGTCTCTACTAAAAAATACAAAAAAAAAAAAAAACTAGCCAGGCGAGGTGGCGGGCGCCTGTAGTCCCAGCTACTCGGGAGGCTGAGGCAGGAGGAGGCTGAGGCAGGAGAATGGCGTAAGCCCGGGAGGCGGAGCTTGCAGTGAGCTGAGATCTGGCCACTGCACTCCAGGCTGGTCGACAGAGCGAGACTCCGTCTCAAAAAAAAAAAAAAAAAAATGCCACCAGGAATCCTCTAAGATGAAATTAAAGGACACTAGAGAACACTGAAAGCCATAAATTAAAACACTGGCAAAGATAATTACGGAGGCAAAAATACGATATTATACTTTCGATTTGTAACTCCTTTTTCTCCCTACATGATTTGAAAGACAAATGTATAAAATAACAATTATAAATTTATGTTAATGGGCATTTGACATCAAAACATACACTTTGCAACAATAACATAAATGGTGAGGCACAGAATGGTACAGAGCAGAGATATGTTCACTACTGAAGCTAAATTGGCATTAAACTAGATAAAGTTTGAAGTACTAAATGCAATCCCCAGGTAACCACTAAGAAAATAAAAATACACAGAAAATGAAAAGAGACAATGGAACACTGCTATGTATCCGCAACACAAAGAAGGAAATACAAAGAAAATAAAGATCAAAATAAAAGATATTAAGACAGGTAGAAAACACAAAGCAAAATGGTAGGCCATTCTTATCAGTAATTTAAATATATATAAACTGTAGAATTAAAAGGTACATATTAGCAGAATGGATAAAGAAAAAATACAACCAATCTACAGTCTGTCTACAAGAAACTCCGGTTAGACCTGGGTGTCCAATCTTTTGGCTTCTCTGGGCCACATTGGAAGAAGATGACATGTCGTGGGCCACACATAAAATACACTAATGATAGCTGATAAGACAAAAAAATTTTAAAAAGATCTCATACTGTGTAAGAAAGTTTACGATTTTGTGTTGGGACACATTCAAAGTCCTCCTGAGCCACATTCAGACTGCGGGATACAGATTAGATAAATTTGCTTTAGATCCAAAGACACAAACAGGTTCAAAGTAAAAGAACGGATTAAGATATTACATGCGAAAAGAAAGAAAGAGAGAGCTGAAATAATGTATTAGTCTACCAGGGCTGCTCTACCAAATCACAACTGGGATGTCTTAACAGAAATCTATTCTCCCATACCTCTGGAGGATAAAAGTCCAAAATCCACACAGTAACAGACCACATTCCCTCTGAGACTCTGGGAAGAATCATTCCTTGCCTCTTCCTAGCTTTTGGTGGTGGTCAAAAACTTGGCTTATAGCTGCTAACTTCAATTCTATCTCCATCATCACATGGTGCTTCCTCCTGTCCCATGTGTCTTGCTTATTCTTATAAGGACATCAGTCATAGTGGATTAGGGCCCATCCTAATACAGAATAACTCCATCATAACTTGATTACATCTGCATAGATTCTATTTCCAAATAAGTTCATATTCACAGGTACTAAGGGCTAGGACCTCAACACATTTTTGGGGGGATAAAATTCAACCCATAGTGGTCTGCACCTTCTGGTTCCCTAAAATTTATGTCCTTCCAATGTGCAAAAGACATTCACCTAATCCCAACCTCCCAGAGTCTTAATCCATTCCAGTATCAACTCTAAATCCAAAACAATCCCTAAAAATCATCAACTCAAAAGGGATCAAATATCATCATCCAGATCAGCTATAAATGAGACTCGGGGTATGGTCCACTCTAGAGCAAAATTCTTCTCCATCTATGGAGCTGATTCCAAAAAACACTGGTGGGACAGTTATAGATTAGGTATCTCCATATCAAAAGGAAGAAAAGAGAAGGGGGGAAAAAAGGGTCAGGGGTCCCAGGTTAGTCCAAAACCTAGCAAACAGCATTAGACTTTTAGGCCTAAGAATAAGCCTTTGTGGATAATGATTTGTACTCTGAGCCCACTGGGGAAATAGCCCCACCATCGTGGCTCCAGGAAGTCTAATACATCCAGGACCCAGCATTTGCGGCTCTACCCTCAGCATCATTCTTCTTTAATTCCGTTTTGTCTCTGTCCCATTCAGTCCAGCCTGGTAGTGTTTCTGCTGTTACAACATTCTCAAAAACTTTGTCAGTCTTTCAAGAAATTCAGGGGGTCAAAGCCATCAAATGAGGGTCCTCCACAGATCTTTCCTGAAAAATTGCATGTCTATTTTGGGAACTGCTGAGATGGCTGATTCGATCCACAAGTTATATACCAAGTCTCTTTAGAGAATAGCTGTCCAGTCACAGCCTTGGTCCTGTACCACAATACATTATCTGGACGACTAAAAAGTTTCCAAATGATCAAGTGCTGACTCCTTTTTGCTAAACAATTCATTCCTCAATTTGTATCTTTCCTCTCACATACTAGTATACAAACAAGAAAAAACAAAGTTTTATCTTCTACATATTGCCTGTAAATCTACTCAGCTAAATATCCAAGTTCATTGCTTAACCAATGATAGAACACAATTCAGTCAAGTTCTCTGCAACTTTATAACAAGGATCACCTTTTCTCCACTGTACAACATGTTAATCATTTCCTTCTAAGGCCTCATCAGACTGTCTTTAATGCTCATATTTCTGTTGACCATCTCTTCAAGGCAATCTAGACTCTCCTCTTTTCTTTTCTTTTCTTTTTGAGATAGAGTTTCACTCTCGCTGCCCAGGTTGGAGTGCAACAGCGCAATCTTGGCTCACGGCAACCATTGCCTCCCAGGTTCAAGCAATTCTCCCGCCTCAGCCTTCCCAGTATAGCTGGGATTAGAGGCATGCGCCACACCTCAAAATACTCCAAGACAATATCCATTACCCAATCCCAAAGCTATGCCAACATTTTTAGGTACTTTTTAATAGCCCACTTCCAATACCAAAATGTGTTAGTTTCCTAGGACTGCCATAACAAATTACCACAAAAGCCTATTTACTACAGAGACCCTATTACTCAATGTTCCATTCACAGGTACCTGAGTTAAGACTTCAACATTTTTTGAGGAAAGCAATTTAACTCATAAGGGTGGCCCTACTAATATCAGGCAAAATGCACTTCAACAACTGTTACAAAACACAAAGAACATTATACATTAATGAGAGGGTCAATCAATCTAGAAAATAAATATAAGCCTATACATAGCTAACATAGGCCCCCTCTCCCTCTCAAGATATATCAACACATAACATATGTAGCAAAGATGTACAGAATTGAAGAGAAACAGGTAATACCACAATCACAAAAATGGAGACATCAGTACCCCACTTTCAATAACAGAACCAAACACCAGTCAGAAGTTTGATAAGGAAATACAGAACTCAAGCAATATTAAAAAATCAGACATATTAGAACTAGACATAATATTAAAAAACAAACATTGGACTAGGCGCAGTGGCTCACACCTGTAATCCCAACACTTTGGGAGGCTGAGGCAGGCAGATCACCTGAGGTTGGGAGTTCGAGACCAGCCTGGCCAACATGGCGAAACCCTGTCTCTACTAAGAATACAAAAATTAGCCGGGCATGGTGGCGTGTGGCTGTAGTCCCGGCTACTCGAGGAGGCTGAGGCAGGAGAATTGCTTGAACCCAGGAGGTGGAGGTTGCAGTGAGCCAAGATCACATGGCTGCACTCCAGCCTGGGTGATAAGAGTGAGACTTCATCTTGGGGGCGGGGCAGGGGGAATCAGACATATTGAAAAGTCTCAATAAATTTCAAAAATGGCTGCAGTCATATAAAGTACGTTCTCTGACCACAATGCAATGAAACTAGAAATCAATATCAGAAGGAAAACTAGAAAACTCATACTTAGAGATGACTGAAAATGAAAACAAAATATCCCAACCTAGGGGATGCAGTGAAAGCAGTTCTCAGAGGAAAATTTCTAGATATAAATGCCTACATTAAAATAGAAAAAGAAAATCGCATGCCTGAGTCAATAACCTAACATCATCCCCATAAGAGCTAGGAAAAAAGGAGCAGAGTAAACCCAAAGCTAGCAGAATAAAGTAAATAAGTTCGTTATTTGACAAGATAACAAAATCAACAAACTTTTGGGTAATAAGAGAAGACCCAAATTACTAAAACCAGAAATGAAAATGGGACACTACCACTGAAATAAACAAGAAAACACAATGAACAATTGTATGCCAACAAATGACACAGATAAAAGCAACAACTTCTTAGGCACACACAAGTTACCAATAACAATTCAACAAGAAATGGAAAAGACGAACATATCTTTAACAAGTAGACAACTGAGTCAGTAAACAAAAAGCTCCCAAGAAAAAGGCCAGAAGCCTCTAGATGGTTTCACTGTTGGATTCTACCACACATTTAAAGAATTAACTCCAGTCTTTCTCAAACTCTTTTAAAAAATAGAAGACGGAACACTTCCCAACTCATCCTATAAACACAGCCATTATTCTGACACCAAAGCCAGACAAAGACACCACAAAAAACCGTAAGCCAATATCCCCTGCAAACCAAATATAGCATCATATTAAGAAGATTAAACACTATGATCAATTGAGACAGGTCCCAGGATTATGACGGTGGCTCGACATACAAAAATATATGTAATGTGCCACATTAATAGAATAAAGGGAGGAAAAAACACACCATCATCTCAATTGATGAAGAAAAAAAATCCGACAAAATTAAACTTTCCTGATAAGAACACAAAAAAAACTAGGAATAGAATTGAACTTCCTCAACTGGACAAAGAACACCTACAAAAACTCCAGAGCTCACATCATTCGCAGTGGCAAGAGACAAAGCTCTCCTGCTAAGGTCAGGAACAAGACAAAGATGCCCTCATTCTTCACTTCCATTCAACATTGTACTGGAAGTTTCAGCCAAGCAATTAGTCAAGGGGGGGGGAAAAAAAAAAGCAACAAAAGTGAAAAGGAAGAAGTAAAACTGTATCTCTATTTGCAGATGAAAAGACCTTACATATAGAAAATTCTAAAGAATTTTCACAAAAGAAAACTGTTAAAGGTAATACACAAATTCAAAGTGCCAGAATATAAGACCAATACATAACATTCATTGTTTTAAGTATATGAGCAAGGAACAAAAAGGAAATTAAGAAAATGATTACCTTTACACAACAGAATAAAAAGGAATAGAATATTGAAATATTGTTAAGATGACAATACTCTGAAAATAAACCCACAGATTAAATGTAATTCTTATCAAAACCCCAGCTTCCTTTTCAGTAGATATTGATAACCCAATCCTAAAGTTCACAGGCAAATGCAAGGGATCTACACTAGTCAGAGCCATCTTGAAAACAAACTGAGTTAAAGATGCACTTTGTTCTTCTCAATTTCAAAACTTACTATAAAGCTTCAGTAATCAATACAATGTATTACTGGCATAAGACTAGTAAGTAAATGAACTAACTGAATTAAAGGTCCAGATATAAATCTACACATCTATGGTCAACTGATTTTTAAGAAGGTGGCTAAGACCATTCAGTAGGGGAAAGCACAGTCTCTTCAAGAAATGGTGCTAAGATAAATGGATATCCACATGCAAAAAATGAAGTTGTACTCCTACCTTACACCATCTATAAAAATTAATTCAAAATGGATCAAAGACCTAAACATATGAGATAGCACTAAAAAATGCTTACAAGTGAAAACAACCTACAGAAATGGGAGAATATATTTGCAAGTCATATATCTGGTAAAAGAATAATATCCAAAATATATAAAGTCTTTGGATTTAACAACAAAAAGAGAACCCAATTAAAACATGGACAAAGAACTTGAACAGATTATTTCTCCAGAGATATACGAATGGCCAAAAAGTACTTGAAAAGATATGGAACATCAGTCACTAATGAAATGCAAATCAAAAGCACATGAGATTACCATTTCCCACATACTACAATGGCTACCAAAAATAATAAAAAAAAGAAAATAAGAAGTGTTGGTGAGAATGCAGAGAAATTGGAACCAGTTTATTGCTGGTGGACATGTAAAATGAGGCAGCTAATGAGGAAAACAGTGTTATGGAAAACCTAAGAAAACATTGTTAAGAAAAATGTTACAAAAACTTAGACACAGAATAACCATATGATCCAGCAATTCCTCTTCTAGGTACATACACCAAAAATTGAAAACAGCTTCTCAAAGAAATACTTATTACATATGAATATTCATAGAACCACAATTCTCAATACCCAAATTGTGGAAATAACCCAAATATCTGCTAACCAGTGAATGGATAAACAAAATGTCATATATACACACAAAGAAAATTTTTATCCAGCCTTAAAAAGGAATGAAGTCTTAATATGTTACAATATGAATGAACCTTAAAAATACACTATATGATAGATGCTAGAAACAAAAGTTCCGTATTGTATGATTCCAATTATATATAACATCCACAATAGGTAAAACCATAGAGACAGAAAGCGGATTAATGTTTGCTGCAGCTAAATGGGGGAAGGGGAATAACTGCTTTTAATGGGTTCAGGGGACTCCTTTGTTGGTGGTGATGAAAATGTCTGGAACTAGAGAGAAGTGATAGTTGTACAACACTGTAAATGTACTAAATGTCACTGAATGGTATGCTTTCAATTATTTTTTACTACTATTTTATGTAAATTTCACCTCAAAACACACATACACACACACACACACACACACGTGCACAAAAGTACTGCCAGGTTTCTGGAATAGAAGGGCAATCCATACATCAGCATGAACAATCATAAACAGATAGGAAACAAGCCAAGTTTCTTCTGTGTGGTACTTCAAAGACAATTTCCAGTTGTTTCTTATAATAGCAGCTAACCTTGAGGAGGTTCCTTGATACATAAATAATAAGAGAAAAAAGCCATACTAGCTTGGGTAAAGGAAGACATCATGCTAGTCACTGCATGAGCAACATGCAGGCACAGTGAATATAACTACAGTTAATTAACCCTTGAACAACATAGCTTTGAACTGCATGGATCCACTCATACGTAGGTTTTCTTAAACATACAAGAAAAATTTTTGGAGATTTGTGACAATTTGAAAAAACTTGCAGACAAACTGTGTAGCCTAGAAATATTGAAAAAATTAAGGTATCTCATGAATGCATAAACTATATATAAACTATAGATACTACTCTATTTGATGACATTACTATAAAATATACACAAATACAATACAAAAAGTTAAAATTCAACAAAACCTGTACTCACAAAGTCTTAGACTATACATGGCATCATCCAAAGTCCAGAGAAATGTAAAGAAACGTAAAGATGTTGTATTGAATAACTGCATAAAATTAACTCAGTACATAATGATTTCATAGTTATCTCCTGTTGCTATTGCAGCAAGCTCAGCTGTTTCACGTATCTGCTTAAAATGTCGTAAGGATAATCATCACCACCTGAGTGAATTTACTGTCACAGTAAAAGGGATCTCTGTCAGTTAACTCATTTTTCACTATGTTTAGAGCAATACCTGAAACCTTGAATAACACTATGGGATCCAGAAGAGTTGCCACTAGTGATACTGGAAGTGCTTCCAAGAAGCAGAGAAAAATCATGGTATTACAAGAAAAAGTTGAATTGCTTGATAAGCATAGAAGGTTGAGGTGTGTAGCTGCAGCTGCTCACCACTTTAAGATAAATGAATCCAACATAAAAAGTACTGAAGAAAAGGAAATTTGTGAAGCCATCGCTGCACCTGCAGTAGCACGTGCAAAAATCTTGCAGTTTTTGCAAAACTTCTATCTCACATTCAAGATGCAGCTTTTATGTGGGTACAGAATTGCTATAAGAAAGGCATACCTACAGACTCTAAGTAAAGTCATTATATGACAACTTAAAGCAAAAGAAAGGTGAAGAATTTAATGCCAGCGAAGAATGGTTTGATAATTTCAGAAAGAGATTTGGCTTTAAAAATGTCAAGATATGGGCGCCTGTAGTCCCAGCTACTCGGGAGAGGCTGAGGCAGGAGAATGGCATGAACCCAGGAGGTGGAGCTTGCAGAGAGCCAAGATCACTCCACTGCACTCCAGTCTGGGCAACAGAGCGAGACTCCGTCTCAAAAAAAAAAAAAAAAGTCAAGATAACAGGAGCAACAGCTTCTACTGACCAACAGGCAGCAAACAAGTTCCCAGGCACTGTTAAGAAAACAGTTGAGGAACGGTATCTGCCTAAGTTTTTAATGCAAACTACCCCAGTGTGGGAAAAAATGCCACAAAGGACATTTACTAATAAGGAGGAGAAGCAAGCAACAGGATTTAAAGCAGGAAAGGATAGGCTAACTCCACTGTTTTATGTAAAAGCAGTTAGGTTTATGATCAGGGCTGCCCTCATCTATAAAGCTACTAACTCCTGAGCCTTGAAGAGAGAAACCAACAATCTTTTGGTTATACAACAAAAAGGCCAGGAAAACAAGAACTAATTTTCTTGATTGGTTCCATTGATGCACTGCCCCTGAAGTGAGGAAGTGCCTTGTCAGTTAGGGACTGTCTTTTACGGTTCTTTTGATATTGGACAATGCCCCTGGCTGCCTCATGAGTTTAACATCAAAGGTGTGGTCTACTTGACCCCCAAATACAATGTGTCTAATTCACCTTCCCAATCAGGGGGTCATAAGAATCTTTAAGTCTCATTATACGATATTCTATGGAAAAGGACTGTTAACTCTATGTAAGAAAGTCCCAATAGAGAGAACATCATGAAAGTCAGGAAGGATTACACCACTGAAGATGCCATCGTTATAGAAAATCCCTGCTGGAGAAAATTGTGTCCAGATGTTGTGCATGACTTCACAGGATTTACGGCAGAGCCAATCAAGCAAATCATGAAAGAGATTGTGAATATGGCCAAAAAAAAAAAGGGGGTGGTGGGCTGGTGATGGTGAAGAGTTTAAAAATAAGCATCTTGGATAAATTCAAGTGCAAACAGACACCACACAAGAGGAATTAACAAGATGACATGATGAAGATGAGTGCTTCTGATCAGGTGCCAGACGATGAAAAAGACAACATATAAGAAGCAATGCCGGAAAACAAACTAACATTAAAAACTTAGAAATCCTGGCAGAAAGGTTCCAATTATTCAAGACTGCTTCTGACTTCCTTTTATGACAGGAACCCTTCTATGATACCTGCCCTGAAACTAAAGCAAATGGTTAAAGTGTAGAAACATTTGTAGAGAAACGAAAAAGCAAAAAACAAGTCAGGCAGAAATTGTATTTCTGTAAATGTTCCTGCCACTCCTTCTACTTCTGTCAACCCCTGAGGTAAGAGTAATGACTCTTCTTCTTCCTCCTTCTTAGCTTACTCAATGTCAAGAAGAGGATGAAGACCTTATAATGATCACTTACACTTAATGAATAGTAAATATATTCTCTTCCATATGGTTTTTTAAATAACATTTTATCTAGATTATTTTACTGTAAGAATACAGGATATAATACACATAAAAAATATGAATTAGTTGATTTTATGTTATTGATAAAGCTTCTGGTCAATAGCAGCCTATTAGTAAAGTTTCTGGGAAGTTAAATGCAGGTTTTTGTTTGTGAGGGGGAGTTGGTGCCCCTAACCCTATCATGTTGTTCAAGGGCCAACTGTACATTCTTGAAAGAAGAAGGTATGAAGTAAGAGTGGTTTATACTATGACTTGAGACAATAAGAGATTAATGCTAGGCCAGGTGTGCTAGCCCAAGCCTATACCCGGCACTTTGGGAGGCGGAGGTGGGTTAGGTCACTTGAGGTCAGAAGTTTCAGACCAGCCTCACCAACATTGTGAAACCCTGTCTCTACTAAAAATACAAACATTAGCCAGACCCTTGGTGGTGCACACCAGTCCCAGCTACTTAGGAGGCCAAGAAAAGAGAACTGCTTGAACCCAGGAGGTAGAGGTTGCAGTGAGTTGAGATCGCACCACTGCATTCCAGCCTGTGCAACAGAGTACAACACCGTCTCAAAACCAAAAAAAGAGAAAAAAAGAGACTGATACTACTGGCAGGAATGTTTTCTTCTAATTCTTCTAGATAGCAAACAATGAAATATGATTTATCTCAATCTTACAGCCAGAGATAACTAATATAACAAGTCAAACCATTAAATTCCAAAAGATGAGAGCCACTTTGTCATGATAGAATACTTTAAGTTAGAAGGGCCATTCTAACGTAATCAATGCTATTATTTTATTGTAGGGTGAAACAGGGTGTGGTTAGTTGATAAGCTGGGAAGATACTAAACGTAAAGGTCTTCAAATCTCTAAGTATTTAAATTTCTTCTGGGCAACTAACAAATCTTAAGTATTAACTGCCAGGTAATATATTTATTTTTTCATTTCTCAAAAATCAGTTATAACCCTGTCAAGTATTTATTATTCTTATCTTCACAGATGAAGAAACCAAGTAACTGACTTTCCCACATATTAGAAGTTGTGGAGGGAACTGAACACAGGTATATCTAAGTCCAAAGTCTATATTCTTTCTACTATACCACACCTACCCACATAAACGAGAAAAAGGAAAGCGCCAGTGCAAGGGCTCAATCCAGATTTGGCTCATTTCCACCCAGCCTTGGATTCAAGTGCCAAAAGAGGGCCCCATTTATATAATATACTAACCTGAAACACCTATAAGAATTATTCCATGAGTGAATTTTTAACCTAAAGCCACATGCTGTATTTCCTTATGTTTCAAAACAGAACTAGAGAAATTTTATTGTGATTAAAAACCAGAAAACAAATGAGATTTTAAAATTGTATTTAAGAAATTAAGAATGTTTACATTCCAAAACGGTTTACTCATTTTTAAATCAACACTGTGTATTAATACCTAGATTTTTCTTTCTTATTCTAGTTATCTGTTTACTCCATCTACATATAATTTTTCCTGGCTTACCGATTTCAAAGCCAGACATCAGTCACCGGTGCACTGATAGAAAGGATAAAAAATACTAGGCTTTCACAGAATTTCTGCAGATATTAAATTTGGAGCAAAAAAAAAAAAAAAAAAAAAAGAATCACAAAGTAATGTCATCAACGTTCAAAGTATAGACATTAGGTGAGTTAGTTCTTCCTAAAATCATTAAGATTTTGCTCAGACGTAAGTTTGAGAAGGTGAAAGGATGGTTTCTCTGAAAACACAGCTCTTAAAACTAGTGCTCATTAACTTAATGATCTCTATAGCTAAGAATTAGCTCAATATTTAAGTTTAAATAAATATGGTGAACTCTGAAGACTAAGTAAGTGGTACCTAGCTGATAAACAAGGGGGAGGAGAAACAGGAGTACATGTATATGTCTTGAGAACTGAAAAAAAGATAAATATGACTGGAGCAGAGAAAACATAACAAAACCCATCATTTATCATGCTGAGGAGGCATGAAAAAGTTTAACAAGGGTCTTCCAGGAATATGGATCTTATCCTAATAGCCACAGACAGTTTAAACAGAAAGGTGACATGATCAGATTTTCATTTTTAATGTTCATGTTGGTTGCATATTAGACAATGAGCTAGGTAGGGGCAAGAGTAGATGCTAGGTGACCAGCTAAAAACCTACTGCAATAGGCCAGGCAACAGATAATTATGGCTTTAAAGAGGGTAATACCATTGAATATGGAAAGAATTAGAGATATAAGAAATACTTAGGAAACAGACGAGATAGGACTAGAGAATGACTTAACAGGGATAGAGGGAGATGCCAAGGATTTGGGATTCTAGATTTCTGACTTGAACAACTGGACTGATGATGAAAACAAAGAAAAAAATCAGGGTTTTTTGTTTCTTGAAGAGACACTAGAGAGAATATACGTTCTGCTTTGACCAAGTCTTGGATTATTGCTGAGTAAAACATCAACGGGCCTTAAGTTCAAAGGACAGAGTGGGCTACAAACATAAAACTGGGAATTGTCAGCACATAAAAACAAACTATTATCATCTGGATTTAGCTTGGTTCATATAAAATGGATCATTTTCAATATTCATGAAATGTGTTGTTTTTGGCCATCCCCAACATCTGGCTTATTCATTGATTTCTCTCTTCCAGCAGCAGTTCTGCATATATTAAAAACAACCACAGTACAACCTTGTTCTGTTCATATTGCTTTCTGTGGGGTATGAAAGACATATACAAATGTAGCACTAAGGTTGACAACATGTTTAAGAAAAGGAAAGAGCAGAGAAAAATATTTGTGTATAAATTTATTGTAGCCTAAGTATACAGTGTTGATAAAGGGACCCATGCAGTTGCATCACCTGCTGGTGCTCTGAGTATCTGGTAGCTGCTGGGGACAGATGGAAAAACTTAGTAAGAGTTTCATTCAAAACAATAGAACGTATCAACTTACCAACTTAGCAACTGTGAAATATGTAATACATTATTAACTGTGGTCATCATGCAGTGTGATATAGTTTGGATGTTTGTCCTCTCCAAATCTCATGTTGAAATGTGATCCCCAATATTGGATGTGGGAGGTGTTTGTGTAATGGGGGTGGATCCCTCATGAATGGCTTGGTGCCATCCCTGTGGTAATAGGTGAGTTCTCTACGGCTTCATGTGAGACCTGGTTGTTTAAAAGAGCCTAGCCCCTCCTCCCCTCTCTCTCGCTCTGGCTCTGTGACACACCTGCCCCACCTCCACCTTCCACCATGAACGAAAGCTTCCAGAGGCCTCACCAGAAGTCTAGATGATGCTGGAACAATGCCTGGACAGCCTGCAGAACCATGAGTCAGATAAAACTCTTTTCTTTACAATCATTCGGTCTCACATACTCCTTTCTAGCAACTCAAAAGGGACTAATACACAATGCAATAGATCATTAAAACCTACTCTCCCAATTTAACTGAACGTCTGTATGTACCTTTTCATCTCCATCTCCCCTTTTCTCATTCCACCTCCTAACCCCCTAGCCTCCAGTAACTACATTTCTATGATCTACTTATTTAGATGACACATGTAAGCGAGATCATACAGTGTTACCTTTCTGTGCTTGGCTCATTTGACTTAGCATAATGTCCTCTGGTTCCACCCATGTTGTCACGAATGACAGAAATTCCTTCTTTTTAAAGATCATGTGTTTCATACCTTAGAACATTCTGGTCAAAGTAATGATATAATGAAATTAGCTGGCTGCTCCTAATTAGAAAACACAAAGTGGATAAAGAAAAGGATGTGCAGACTGGACACAACATGGCGAAACTCCGTCTCTACTTAAAAAATACAAAAAATTAGGCAGGTGTGGTGGTGGCACACACCTGTAATCCCAGCTAATCAGGAGGCTGAGGCAGGAGAATCACTTGAACTCAGGAGGTGGAGGCTGCAGTGAGCTGAGATCACATCACTGCACTCCAGCCTGGGCAAGAGTGAAATTCTGTCTCAAAAAAAAAAAAAAAAAAAAAAGAAAAGCTGTGCTCAGGGGTTCAAATTCCCAGCTCAAGCACCACAAAAATGACCTCAAAGTTTCTGTGTCTTTCCTGAAAACAATACTTACCTACAGCTGCAAAACTGAGATTGCTGAAAACCAAACCCAGAGTGAGTTGTACCAAGGCTGACCTGACTATAGCCACTGCTAATTGCCCAATATACCAGCAGCGGAGACCAATACCGAGTCCCTGATATGGGATCAATGGGGTGATCAGCCAGCTCATCTGGTGCAAGGTTCGCTACACTGGACCACTTCCATCATGGAAGTGGCAGCACTTTGTTCTTACTGGAATAGACTCTAGATACAAATTTGTCTTGCCTGCATGCAATGCTTCCTATATACAAACACAAATTGTATGTCTGAGTCCATTTACACAAAATGTCCAAAAAAAAAAAAAAAAATCTATACAGACAGAAAGTAGATTAATGGTTGCCTAGGGTTGGGGGTGAGAAAATGGATTAACTATAAACAGGCATGAAGGATATTATTAGGGTGAAGAAAAAGTTCTAAAACTGTATTGTGATGATAGGTGTGCAATTCACAAAATGTACCAAGATCCCTAAATTGTATATTTGAAATGGGTGAATTTTATGATATGTAAATTATAATCCCAATAACACTGTATTTCAAAAATACACATCATAGTACTAGTCATAAAAACTAGAAAACTGCCCAAACATCCATCAACAGTAAAAGAGTTAAACTGTGGTTATATTCCCACAATGGGACACTATACAGCAACTAAAATAAACCATCTATGACAAACACAGCACTTGTCACAAACGAAGAGCAAAATAAGTCAGATACAAATACAGTGCCTACTGTATTATTCCACTTACGTAAAATTCAAAAATTGGCAAAACCAATTTCTGCTATTTAAAGTCAAAATGGTAGTCACACTTGAGGACGGTTGACTTGAAGGAGCATAAAGGAGTTTCCAAAACACCGATTATGTTTTATTCAGTTGTGTAATGGTTACATGATTGGGCTCACCCTGGGAATATTCAAAAGTCTGCCCACTTAGAAAATAATATAATATAAAATGAAGAAGGGGGAGGAGAAACAAGAGTACATGTATGTGTCTTAAAATATGTGCATTTCTATATACGTATGGTACATTTTACTAGAATTTCTCTAAAAATCACCTGTAATCTCAGGGAAAAAAAACTCAGAAATATCAAATGCCCTTCAGTTAGGTAACGGTTAAATAATAGAATATAAATGTATAGTAGCCATGGCTGGATATCCACAAACCATCTAGGCACCTCTTCTTTCTTAAAGAATCAATCCCACTCTTAAAACACAGTGGGAATCCCGATTAAGTTAACAGCATAAAAAAATGTGAAATACTGGGGGATAAATGGGATAAAAAATGTGAAAGTCCTATACACTGAAAAGCGCAAAACATTGCTGAGTAAAATTAAAGACCTAAGTAAATGGAGCAGTATATCTTGTTTATAGAGTTGTAAATACTAATATAAATTTTATTTTTTGATTTTATGACTTCAATTTTCTATTTTTTGTTGCTAATATACAGAAATACAATTGATTGATTATACTGTGGGGGTGGTTTCAAGACACCTTGCAGTTACTGTCTTCAGGATTTTGGAACACTGCGCAGCAACCACCATAATGTAAAACAAGTCTGAACTGAATGACCAATGACGGGGGGAATGGTCCAACCAGTAAGTAATAAATTGCTGTGTTTTAAGCCACTAAATTTTTAGATAGTTTTGTTATGAAGCTAAAGAAGTCTTTGCTTAGATAGCATTAGATTATTCTGGCTGGTTTTAATTCAGAGGAGCTTCTTCCTTCCTGAACTTAAGAGTCAGGGGGCAATTCCTTTTTGTCAGAGATTATTATCCACTAAGGCTCAACTCAAAATGAGGATAAGTTATGCCCTCATGTACAGACAAGTCTCTCTTAAAGGTTTTGGATTTGTACAGACTGAATATGGGTTTCCCCACTAAGGATTTTAAGTTTCCTCTGCTTCAATTTTCTCCTATCAGGGCATTCTGCTTTAACTCTCAAGCGGTCTTGGCAGGAAAAGGGATCTCAATGTAAAATAATATATATAACAGAATAAACTTATAACTGTGTCGAAGATGGCAATAAACTGAACTGTAATAGGCAAATTATTATAAAGTTAAGACTCATTTACCTGATAGGTAATCCTGTAACTGAAATAAGCTGATGATCAAGGCTTTTTCAGCCTACATCACAATTCACATATATGGTAAATGACATATATCTTTATTTGTAGGAAATTAATAATAGAAAAGAAGAACCAAAGGAGGTCTGGATGTCTGAACTGGAAATACGGATTAAAGGATCTGGGCCATACCCAACATGGAACAAGATGTTTGAGTAAATTATTCTCATACTAAGAAAAATAATACAGTTACTGCTACCTTAAGATAAAAGATTAGGAAGGAAGGACAAACAAAAATGCCTATTTAATGTATTTAGCCTTTGAGGCTTCAACATTATAATATTGTCAGAAACTTGAGTTTCTGAAACCTAACTGAAATACTCTGTGTATTTTTATCATTAGGTGCACTTTGTTTTCCACAAATAATTAAAGTTTGCTTTGAAATATTAGCCAATCTCAGTAGTATTAAGAGAAGCCAGGGAAAGAGGCTTTTGTTGTTATTGTTGCTGTTTTTAACTTACATTTAAATTTAGAACAGTATCATTTAATTAGTAAAGGAGAATATTTCAGTTAAAACTAACAGGCTGGGTGTAGTGGCTCACGCCTATAAATTCCAGCACTTTGGGAGGCCAAGGCAAGAGGACTGCTTGAGCCCAGGAGTTCCAGACCAACCTAGGCAACACAGTGAGACCCTGTCTCTACAAAAAAATCAACAGCAATTAGCTGGAAATGGCGGCACACTTCTGTGGTCCCAGCTACTTGGGAGGCTGAGGCAGGAGGATGGCTTGAGCCCAGGAGATTAACACTGCAGTGAACCATGATCACACCATTGCACTCCAGCCTGTGCAATAAAGTGAGACCCTGTCTCAAAAACAAACAAACAAAAACCTTAAAAGCCTATCTGAGTGTTAAGGCTGGGCTTATACACGCCCTTTCTCACCTACAGATTTTCCTTTCAGAACTCTTTTCTATTCAAAACCTACAAGATTTTATTTTGACTAGGAAAACTAGGTCATTAGCAAGGAGATTAAAAATCTTTCAAGAAAGAATTGTGAAAACAATGTTCTCAGTATCTTCTTGATTCTTCCTTTTGTATGCAAACTCAAACAGTAAGAATTACAAAAGTTAGATTTTCTCACTGGAATGGGAAAAAAAGCATGAAAATGTGTCTTCTGCATTTTTAGAAATAAAAATATTCTTTAAATATACTAGAAAGGAAGAAAAACCAAC
Organism: Piliocolobus tephrosceles; assembly: GCF_002776525.5. Lineage (NCBI taxonomy): Eukaryota > Metazoa > Chordata > Mammalia > Primates > Cercopithecidae > Piliocolobus > Piliocolobus tephrosceles. The sequence goes on from NC_045446.1 coordinate 14,546,315, forward strand.
AAAAAAGTATACTATAAAAGAGATGCATCTGTAAAGGAAGTAGAAACAGTCAATGTTACATTGAGGTTACAAGTTGACAAGAGGCCAAGATGAATGGGATACAAGAGACTGATTTGAGAGGATAAGATAATCAAAGATATTTCAATACAGGAAAAATAAAACTCTGTTGAAATCTATGAAAACTGTTAATAACAAATTAATTCTAATTTAACAAAATGCAGCTATAAATTAGACTATCAACATAAGAAAAAAGCTGAGGATGTCATCCAGACAGGAGAAAAATAATGAAAATAAACTAATACTTTAGTAATAATTACAGATAGTATGCTAATTATGATAAACTAGATAATGCAAATACTTAACAGTTAAGCTCCAAATAATCTAAGTAAATGCTGAAATCTGTTATGAATTTGATGACTTTTTTTTCCTGACTACACAAGTCAGAGACACACAGTAATCACTGTCAAACATCACCATTTCATAACAGCACTGAAGAGAGTAAAATGCTTTTGAATAAAAGGTTGAGATCCAGAGTTTTACATAATCAAATTTTCAAGCATGTAGTATTTTCAAATACGTTTTCTGTAAACTCCAGTTTTACAAAATGTTGTTTAAAAAGGGGGTCTTATAAGTCAAATAGGTTAGGTAATCGCTGCAAAATTTTCGCATTTACACTGCACATTACTAAAAAACCGAAGTTTCTGAAAAGTGCTGCAATAAATAACCTATCATTAATAACTCAAGCACTGCCCACATCTACTTGATTCTATAGTATTTATTATCATTCCATTAAACACTTAAAACATACTTTAATAAACATTAAGGTATTCCGGTCTTCATTTTTATATTTTATCTTGATAGGTGGTTTTAACTATTATTTATCACTAAGGACCTAACAGATAGGAGAAAAAACAATTAGCCTTCATAACATATCTAGTCAAAGGTTAGAAAGTGAAATAAATTAAAATGCACACCGGGATAACTAAAAATTACATGTAGGTAGACCATTCTTTTACTTTATAATCATAACTACAACACTGGTTCAAAACAGAGAAACAATGAAAACATAAAGCCAAGTTAAAAAGGAACTAGGTCTCCATCCCTTAAGATTTCTAACACTCTTGGAAACTCCACAATGATGAAGATAATCCTAGCAGTAAACTAAGCTTTCAAGTTTGAAGCATTTTATCCTTTTTAACTTCTGTGTGGAATGTTCCTTGTCCAAATTAAGTACCTGCATAAATTCAGGTGTAATCTCAAATGTCACCTCCACCAAAAGGTCTTCCCTTATCATTTCATCTAAACTCAGCTTTCCCAACTCCAACTTCATCAAACATTATTATACTGTTTTGACTTCTTGATTTATTTGATTACCAATACAATCCAGTGCCTAGAATAGTGTCAGACACATAGTGGATGCTCAACAATTACTTGTTGAATGAATTAACACTAGTTTAGCATAGTAGCTTTCCATTTGTTTTATATACCAATCACAGTTTAAAAAGGGTAGCAAAAACAGGTTTATTATTTCAGTTCGAAAAAAATGAAAGTAACACTTTGCAACTTAATTTGAAAAACATGGAAAGTTGCCTACTCTGTGTGTGCAATATTGTTTATGTGTATGTCAAAGGTTCTTCTCTTCAACTCAAGAAAGGCATACAGTTTCTAGATGGTTTGAGTAAACAAGAGTAAAAACAATCTTGAAGACATCTTTTCAGCATTAATACAACAGAGGACCAGTCTTACCTCTAAAAAGTAAAACCTGTTTAAAGTTTTGAAAAACCTTTAACTTCTGAAATCAACATGAGTTATTTCAGTTAAAATTTAGCAGACTGAACATGAAGACTATTCCAGAGTAACAGAATAACTGAGAAGTTAAATGACCAGAAGAAAAGTAATTAAGGTGAATTCTAAACATGAAACACAACAGGAAAAAGTGACTACCCGAGCCTCCATTTCTTTATTCATTCATCTTGTATGAATGTTATAGCTCTTATATACCTATCTACTGTTCATACAGTTGAACAGCTACCTTAATAGGTAAACTAATAGACCTGAAGATTGACATTTGAGAATATCTAGATCCAGGGCCTTTAAACAGTAGATTAAAGTGGGATTGATCTTTGGATCAAATTATCCAGAATGTAGTTTTAATCTCTCCACAGCTGCACAACCACAAAACATGCCAATATGTCAACTTCCAGTTTAAGACATCTACACACGAGGCAGGTGGATCACTTGAGGCCAGGAGTTCGAAACCAGCCTGGCTAAACCCTGTAGCTACTTAACAAACAAACAAAAAAAAAACATCTACCCAAAGGTCATCTACTTTTCTCTCCAAAAGGGGCTCCAAATTTCCACCTTTCTTCAAGTTCGCCTCAAGGCAACCCATAGTGATTTCTTTGGACATGTAAGGTAATTTCAGCTCTGACAAAGGCAGGTTGCTTTTTGTTTTAATCAGAATGCTCTAGACTTGTTACCTGTCTACATTTTCTCCACATCATAAAATCTCCAAATTGATGTCTGAATAAGAAATGTGAGACCTTCCATTTTTGGCAGACATAACTTATTTTCTAAGTAACAACAACAGGAACAAAAAACTTGTTAGACAAAATAATCATGCAAAGGTTTCCACGTTAAAAAAAAAAACAATGCCAGCTATGAAAAACTTCTGCCTGGTATACTATGAAATATTAGCCTCAGCTTCCAAAATTCAGAGAAACAAGAAACCTCAGCATTGAAACCTAATTATTTACAAAGCAGCCATCACCAACTCAAGTTATTGGTTCTTAATTACACTGTCATTCTTCCATATGGCACAAAATCCAGGCTTTAAACTTGCTTTGTATGTTCTCGAAGAATTCTTTATCAAGAACAGAAAAACCTTAAGATTCTCATGTACATGTAATACATACACTGATATATAAAATGCATATATTCCTTTATAGAAATAGAAGCAGGCTATAAGTAGACCTTAAAAACTAATCAACTCTCACATACTAGGTGGATTCCAGGAGTTTGGAAAATCGCTGTGTCAAGACTGGGTCAAGGTCACACACAATAAATTAAATGTGCCTAAAAGTATATTTGTTCCAGTTTTAAGGAGGATGCTGTGTGTGTGAATTTAACATCAAGGAACACAGCCAAAAACTAGAAAAAAAAAATGAAACGAATAAGCAACTGGTCCAACATGTTAGGGCAATTTTAATAACTAATCTGTAAAGCCAGAATAAAGTATTTTAAAAGGTACTGAAAAAGTGAACATTAGCTTCCTGTCATAATCCAGGAAACAGAAAACTGTATTTAATACATACATCTGGTGTGCGAACACTCAAATTTAAAGGAAAATGACCTAATATTGACCTAATTTAATTATTCACCAGGCTGAATTCTTATAACACTCAGCATTCTTCACCCTTTAATTTTAATCTGTATCTCCACTAGCATAAAGATTTTTGCCTTCACTTCATTCTGTATACTGTGTATCATTCCAGTCTGTTACTTCATTTAAAAATAAAAGGCTTTAAAAAATTACTATAAATTACCATCAAACAATTTGATTTGCCATTATTACGTTTCTAAATAATGCTGATATACTCTATTATCCAAACCTGCTGTCATCTAAATAGATTCTATCCTAACAACTCCAGTAATTTTTTACCAAATAAAAATTACTTTTAAATGGGAACCAATTTGAATGAGGCTTTCTAACAGATTATAAGATAATCAATGTAATGTACACTAGAGGTAAGGATGACCAAGTCTTACCTTTATCAGTTGTTACTTTTTCTACGCATCTGAAAGAAATAAGAATCAAACATTAATGAACAATCTAGCGCATTTTCTGAAAATATAAATATTTATCTCTTTCAGGTTCATCTGCAGAGTGATAAAGAAAGCATCTAGACCAGTGTTACCCAACAGAATTTTCAGCAGTGATGGAAACATATATGCACTGTCCAATATGGCAGTAGCATGTGGCTACTGAGCACTTGAAACATTCAGTAATTGTGAAACTGAATTTTTAATTTTGATTAATGTAAATTTAAATAGCCACATGTGGCTACCATAACTGACAGCACAGAGCTAGAGTATCATTCAAAACAGCTATTTTTAACTAAGATATTGATACAAAGAAAATATTACTAATTTTATTATATTGTGATTATATAAGAAAATGTTCTCATTTTATATAAATGTAATAACTAGAGATGAAATGACAATGTTTTGGATGTGTTCTAAAGTACTTCTGCCAAAACAGGGAGGACAGACATAGCAAGTATAGCAAAATCTCAGCAAGGTGATCAATACTGCGGTTTCATTATACTATTTTCCCTATTTTGCGTATATTTAATAATTTTCATAATAAAAACTTAACTGTTAAAAAGACCCAAAATTGTTTGTTAAAACCAAATCAAAATGTACTTGTAAAAAGGCACTAACAGATGGACCTCACAAGTAAATGTAACTTGCTCTTCACAAATTAAAAAGCAACAGTAAAGAACTTAAAAATTGTTATAGCCTGAAGACTTTTTAAAAACCCCAAAAAACGACAAAAATCAGATATATTCCCAGGTTTTTAATTCAGAAAAATTTCTCTCATATATAACTGGTGAGGACAGTATAATGAACTTCCTATGGTTACTACTAAAATTCAAAAGTCAACAGGCCCTGAACGTTTATCATATAGATACCACAGAGTATCTCTGAACAGTACAAAGTTTTTTTGTTGTTGCTCCTCCCAAAATATAGTGAAGACTCCCTATATATATATATAGTAAAAACTCTATTATGTTACAACATTATAAATAAATAATAATACAAAAATCTATTCTACTTAGAAATAGTTATCATTGTTTATTCCATACTTTTTTAAAAAGACTGGTACCATAATTTTATTTTAAATCACATTACTAATGTCCCAATTAACACACCATAACTGCTAATCATCCTATCTTTAAATAAAAACTGTAAAAATAATTGCTAAATTTTTGCGAAATTATATAACAAATTTCCCCCAAAACCTTTAAAGTTGGTTCAATGTTTCTATCATCATATTAAGATCCTCATCACTCAAGATTTCAGTCTTGTACAACTGAAGGCTTCTCCAAAGAACTGCAAGTTTTTTCAATTCAGAATATTACCACCTCTTCATCCTCACTATCCATGACCTTTAAAAGGGAAACAGCAAGAGAGGTCACCTAAAGGCTTATTACTATTTTAATTTTACCAAGAAAATACACCAAAAATGGAATTTCATATACCAGAAAATACTTTCCTTAATCGGAATCCGAAGGAAGATATCTAAAAATACTCAGTATTAATTAATATGGTTACTCCACAGTGAAGTTAGAATTTTTAAAAAGTATTTGTCCCTAAAGTTTTGAGTTCTGAAATGTACAGTATAAACCAAGGGCTACTATATGTAAGAATGAAAAGAAGCCTTATACATTTTAACCTAGTCTCAATTTGACAATTTCATTCCCTATTAGCAGAAAGTATGGATGAATCAGAAAAAAATCATGGGCAAAAACTACTATACTAATGCTACCAGATTTCTTGTGTATTTATTTCAAAAATTAAAGAGAGTATACAAACGTGCACTTGAAATAACTGTAATTTACTGGCTAACATACAGCAAATGATCAGTCTTACTCTTAGTATGGATACATAAAGTTTCTTCAAATTTGGTTTATTTTTCCTACTAGCTTTCTATGCTTCAATTTATCATGATTCTAGCATTTAACTCTGTGCCTTTCTCTCGAGCACATACAATGAAAAATTTTTATTTCCCCTTCATCCACAAATATTTCCTCTTCCCAATAACTCGTAAATATTTCATTGTGAAAAGAAGTTGTTAAAAACATCAGATTATAAAAACTGTAAGCTAAATATGGAACTATAAAGCTTATCTCACAAACCTATAAAATATCAATTATAAATGAAGCAGATCTAAAGAGGTTAAGTGACTTGCTCAAGGCCACTTACTGCATAATACAAAGCTGGAACATAAAACTTTCTGACTAAAGTCCAATGCTTTATCCACTCTATTATTTTGTCTTCCAATGGGAACAGAGGTTTCAACTAATCCAAATCTATTTCTTGACCTTTTAAACTATGGTATACTTTACTATCACTTCAATTAAGAGAATCGAATTAGGTTCAACAGCTGATTACTAAGATTGTATAGACGGAAATGCTGGGATATGGAAAAAGGACTAGAGCAAACAAGTAATACAGAATAAACCTTTCTTTTTAAAATTGTCAAAAAGTCATTTGGAAAATAGAAATGATTCAAAGTCAAAAGATACCAGATCAGGGTTTGAACTCAAAACCTCTTGAAATATCTTAAAGGATTAAATTATGTAGAAAAAACTAAGTCTTAAAATGTATTTTATGACTGAAAATCTGTATACCATACACACATTTGACATATCTCCACTAATCAACGCATCTTTCCCTTACACCCCAAGGTCCTTGAAGATGAGGGCCATGTCTCATTTTTCTTTCTACCACCTGGTTCAGCATAGTACCAGGCCCAGTTACTGATCAAACAAGTTTGCCAAGCTAAAATGCTTTAGCATTCCTTTGATTTCCAGATTATGGAATAAGGTAAAAATGTGTAACAAAAACTCTATTGTGATGAAAATTTGTTTAACCTGATCAAAAACACAGTCAAAAGATAATTTGGGGGCTGAAAGAAGAATACCATTGTCACCACTATCTTCTATGATATTGGATGGCCGGGGGTGGGAGGGTGGCGCTAAGAATTCAGACTTATTTCTTCTTCCCCACAAGGAACATTGTGCAGAAAAAAGGAAGGAATTTAATTAAGTCATCTTCATCCATATACAACAGTAACATTTATATGGAATTAAAGCACCACTAGTACTTTGTTGCCAAGAGTTAGGGCAAAAATAAATCATAACAGCAGGTAAAATTACTATTTTAGATAAAAATTATTTATTTTCCTTCAAAAATTAAACAGCAGGCCGGGCGCAGTGGCTCACGCCTATAATCCTAGCACTTTGGGAGGCTGAGGCGGGTGGATCACCTGAGGTCAAGAGTTGGAGACCAACCTGGCCAACATGGTGAAACCTTGTCTCTACTAAAATTACAAAAATTAGCCGGGATTGGTGGCAGAAGCCTGTAATGCCAGCTACTCGGGATGCTGAGGCAGAAGAATCGCTTGAAGCCTGGAGGCGGAGGTTGCAGTGAGCAGAGATCATCGTGCCACCGCTCCACCCTGGACAACAGAGCAAAAACTCCGTCTCAAAAAAAAAAAAAAAAAAAAATCAAACAGCAGGTACCATTTTAGACATAGTTATCTTAAGAGATAGAGGTATATTTAACTTTAACTTTCAAGTGGTAGGTGAGAATAAAAGGAAATTTTAAAAATATTTTAAGTATTACCTTCCCTACGTATTAAAAAGTGAAAAAATCATATTTTGCATAATTTACATGAAAAACATCACTACAGACCACTCATGGCTCTACCATCCCACCATTACTGAAAACGGCAACTTGCACTTAGTATTTATTATATAACAGGCATTCTGTCTAGCGCTTCACATGCTGTATTTAATTCTCACAAACTCAGGTGGTAGAGATTACCGTCTACAGATAAGGAAACGAACGCATGGGTAGGTTAAGGAATTTGCTCAAGGAATTCAGATCCAAATGATGTCAATGATATACATGTATCTTTTCAAATGTATGAGATTAAACAATATACAACTATAAAATTTTTATATGAAATGCATCTACAGCAATTAGAATTCTAATTGTAGCTCAATCTGTAAGTACAGATTTTTGCTGTCGACAGAACTGCAGTTCTTACAATACTCTAAATTATGTTAACTTAGCTGACATTCAAAAATTTGAAAGCATATCTACTACCACAATATGATTATCTCTGTATTTTATTCCTCTGAGAGGCTTCTAAGGCAAGCATGCCAAGACACAGGCTAAACTTAATTTTGGACAAAGTCTGTTTCAAGTTTTAAATCTATTAGGTCTGCTGTAAGTCAAACCTTGCCACTATCTCTACTGGAGGAAAGGGAACACTTAAAACTGACTCCCCCTCACTTCAATTTTCTCTGTTTTTACTAATTTGTTTTCATTCAGAAGTCAAAGGTCACTAACGATGTTTTCAGTCATGAATTGACTAATGTGATTAATTTCTAGAATTTACAAACTTATGTGCTTCAGTGTTAACACATGAGTATTTTGACGAACAATTTAAAACAATGCTCCTGACCACCTGCTCATGTTTCCTCTACTACTTCTAGGTAATAAAGGAATTCCTCTCAAATGATTCTAATTTTAAGGATGAAGTTCCTACATTTAAAAATATAAAACACACAGATAAAACATGTGCTACTTGGTAAAAACAAACATTAAAGAATGCTCATGTAATTTTATATGAAAGACTCCATATTAAAAATCGTAGCAGTGAGTTTTTACCCTGACCATAGTAACTGGCAGATTTCTCAAAAGAATGAGAAGTGGTGTGAAAATTTAGAAAAGTGAAAAAAAAAAAAAGCTACATAAACATACTAGCACAGCTGGCTCTTGAGCTAACGTGAAGAGGGGGGCGAACACATTTTTGAAGGCTACAATCGGGCTGTGGATTCCCTAAAGGGCATGTGATGTAATACTGGAGAGTCGCCTAAAGGAAAGGGATAGGTTGACAAAGGGGGTGCGGATGCCAGAGAGAGGGATGAGCCTGCGGGTGGCAGGGAGGAGGTGGATCACTAGCTAGTGCAGGGGTGTGTCAAAAGATAATTTCGGGGAGTGGGAAAGCGGCCCGACAGGCGAGGGTACGAGAGAGAAGGGAGGGTGGCGCAGAGAGGAGGCATGGAGGCTCCCGGGGAAACGGTGTGACATCTGGCGTGCGGAGCCGGCAGGGGGCAGAGCAAGCAGGATGTCACGTGGAGCAGGCGCTACGGGAGCCGAGAGGGTTGCGTACGGACAGAGGGGGGTCTTTCCCACCGCCTGAAAGACTGTTACTCACAGGAGTCGCGGACTCTTCTTGCCCTGTACTGGAGACGGGGACTTCGCGGCCTGGGGCTGCTGCCCGGGGACGTCGGGAGGCCTGACGCTGGGGCTGCTCCTCCGCCGGCGGGGATACTCGGCCTTCCTCCGGCGGGACACAGCTGCAGCGGCGGCGGCGGCGGCGGCCGCAGCGGCCCGGCCACGATCCCGACCTCCCCTCAGCACGCGGCTGCTAGTGGTCCCTGCAGGCGCCGCCGCGGCCGCCTCAGGGGGCCGTTGTTGGGGCTCCTCCGGAGCCGCCTTGGCCGCCTCTCCCCCTTCCTGGTCCTGCTGCTCCGGGGGTCTCGGCTCTTCCGTCTCCCCCGGCATCGGGGCTTGTCCGTCCCCCACCCCCTAGTCCCAGGCGGCGGAGGCGGAGGCGGCGGCCTCGGCGCTGCTCCCCCCGCCCCCTCGCCCCCAGCGCCCCCCCCCCCCCCCCCCCCCGGCGCCCCTCTCCCCCCCCCCCCCCCCCCCCGGCCCCGGGGGCCCCCCCCCCACCGCCTGCCACTCAAGGTTTGCTACCGCTGGCGGCGCGCGCGCGCGCCCGCCACAGACGCTCAGCGGGCCAATCGGAGAGGAGGACAGTCTTCCTCACCCCGCCCCTCGCGGTCTTACACGCAGCGACGTTCCAGGTTCCCTCCCCCACCCCTTTCTTCAACCAATCAGGAAACGGCTAAAAGGGAGCGCGCGAGGTTTCCTTCCCCGCGCACCCGTTCTCACCGTTAAACGGCTGTCTCGCGACAATCCCAAAGTGACCTTTTCCCCCCCTCCAGAGTTCAATGCGCGCTAGGGGCAGTACGAAGGGGCAGGTCTCGCGAGGGAGGCGGATGAGAAGAAATCGCACCTCTTTCCCCGCCTCACGCGCACCCTAGACTGGCTGCGCGCGCACCTGCCTCCCTAAGGAGCCACTGATGCCGCAAGGGCTCTTTCTATTCTTCTTTAGGCCGCAGAGGTAGCCTGGGCGTTCTTCCGCCTCCACCCTACCCCACTTTCCTGTCTTTGGCCTTTCTGTCCCCGGCGCCGCCAGATCTTGCGCGGAGAGGGGGGTAGTATTTTGAGCTGTCGCTTCTCCTTTAAGAAAAAAAGCCCCGTCGGTTGCCGGATGAAAGTCTCTGAAAAAATGGCGGCGGCAAAACGGAGGCGGGGTTGTGGGGGCAACGAGGGCCCGCCTCCTGGCGCATGCGCACCGTTAACTTAACCAAGGGCATTCTGGGAGATGAAGTCTTATTTCGCCTAGGCTTTAGAAAAAAATAGATGGGAAACCAGAGACAGAGAGGATGCTGGGAGGTTCTGACTGATTCACGACGGGAAAGGTAGTTTACTTTCCGCAGCCTAGAGTTTACTGTTTTTTCGGGAGGCAGTGTTTCCGGGTTAGGTCGGGAAACGCGTGCCGTACATCCGGGCTGAAACGTTGAGCCAATTGCTGGTCTGGTGGGAGGGTTTTTCCTATTTTTTCTTACTTTTTATCTGGGCGTTGGCGTACCTTTCTCGGGGTGTCTGCGTAATTGCCCCGACTTACCTTGGTTTGGTCAGATGACACCTCCTCTGGAACTGGCTAGCCAGCGTTCGTGTCTACATTATTGATCTCGTCGTCCCCTATGTGAGTCACTCACCTGTGAGCTCCTAGAGGTCAGGGAATGAATGTGGTTCCGTGGGGTCATCTGGCCCTCGGAGCCCTAGTACAAGGCCCACTACTCAGTTGGCTCTTAATAAAATCTGTGAAACGAATTATGAAACGAATTATAAAGTTGCTTTTCTACTAGACCTTGTTGGGACACCAAGAAGCCTTCGTCGGTTGCTTAACTTGGCTGCGGTGCCCGACCTGGAGGAAGGCGAAAGGGTTGTTAGCGTGACCTGACTCTGGTGACCCACACTGAGAAGCTGAAGGGTCTCTTAAGCTCTGCGCCGGAAGCCATGTGCTTCTGCGGTTTATACAATAGCAACTTTATCAGAAGTTACTCTTCTGCACACTAGAGTGTGACGTTAATTTGTCTTCCTGATTCATCAAAGGGAGTTTCCGTTGCAGTTGGTGATGCAGTGGGCCTCTCGCATTTCTTTTTTCCTTTCATCCATAACAATCAAGGAACGATTTGCAAGAACACCCTTTACCCCTGGAAAAGAAAGCATCCAGGGCTAAAAGCCCCAGAAGAAAGAAGCTGGAAACAAGATCTGGGGATCCAATTTTAAATTTCACATTAATCAGTCAGTTAAACTGTAGACAAGTGCTAAAGTACATTTTTCCTTCTAGTACTTTGACTCAGATACCACTTCATATTAGACAAATGTTTTATGTTCTCTACTGAGTATTTTACATTTTCATAGGGCTAATGTCATTTTCAGTTGTAACAATCGATTGGCATAGTGTCAATGGAAATTTTTTCAGATTGAGTTTGCAGTGAGCAGACTTTTGGAAGGAACAGTGCTGACATCCAATGGATGCTCAAAGTAATACAGAGGAGAAATCTTTCAAAAAAAAATTTACAGACCATGGAATGAAGAATGAATTGTTCCTTAAAAAAAAAAAAAAAGCCACTGTGGGCTGGATGTGGTAGTCCACCCCCGGAATCCCGGCGCTTTTGGATGCCAAAGTGGGAGGATCCCTTGAGCCTACAACTTCCAGACCAGCCTGGGCAACATAGGGAGACCACCCTCTACATAAAAAATAAAAAACAAAAATAAATAAAAATAAAGTTTTTAAGCTAACTTAGTGGCGTGATGGCATGCACCTCTGGTCCTAGCTACTCCAGAAACTGAGAAGGGCAGATCGCCTGAGTCCAGGAGTTCCCGTTGGAGGTTACACTGAGCTATGCTGGTACCATTGCATGCCAGCCTGGGTGACAGAGAGCTTGTCTCTTAAAAAATTTTAAAAACTACTGTGTTGTGGAGGAAAGATCGCAGACTTTGAAGTCTTATAGTAAGTAGCAAAGCTACCAATTAATTATAGCAAGTTGCTATTCCATGAACCTATTTCACCATTGGTAAAAAGCGGGGGGGGGGGGGGGGGGGGAATCTACTTCATAGGGCCGTATTGCCTTTTTATTAGTAGTAGGCCTTTTGTAAATGTTTCATTCAAGGTGAATAAATTGCAGTGGTAAAAAAAAGTGAATAGTTAACTCAGTGTCACTTTCCAGAGAAATTGCTATAAGGCAGTGTATCTAGACAGGGATTATGCTTAACTGAGATGCACACAGTTTAACATCTGGTGTCAAACCGCGCTTCCTTCTCTGTGACCCCCCTATAGATGTTTGCTTTTTGGACCACTGAGTAAGCCAGGCCCTGAGAATCCAAGCATGAATCCACTTCTGCCCTGCTTTTAAGGATTTATAATCCATGCAGCAAAGCAGATAAGCATAATTTCTGAATAAATAAAGACAACAAAATGAAATGGATGCTGGTCAACTCTGATGGAAATTTTAAGATGGAAACTATGCCTCTGTGGTTCCCCAGCTTCACAGAAAGAAAAAAAAAAAAAAAAAAGGCAGATGCTCAGTTAGAGTGGGGTACCTACACTTGGAAAAAATGCAAGTGTAAGTCTGCCATTCCCATGAATCCAAGATGAATCCTGGGACAGAGTAGGTCCTCAATTTTTGCAAAATTAATTTTGAATCTTTATCACCCTGGCCAATGCACTACCATAACTCAAATCTCACTATCTACCTTTCTATGTCAATCCCATTTTTAAAACTGTATAACCTATGAAAAAAAAAAAAAGCTCACCAAATCAAAAGAGAGGAAGTGCTAAGCAAATACAGGAACCAAAAAGGGTTATAGAGGCTGCCTTATGCTGTCTCATCCAGTTCCTTTGCGGTCCTCTTCTTCAGCACATGCCAAAGCTGTTGCTCACGGCCTGTGAGACGAGCATCTTGGATGTAGGACAATGGAAGAATTAGGTGAGTGAGGAGCTTCCTGGAGGAGAAACTCTGAGGGAGTGAAGACTTGGCTGCCATCTTCGTGTGTGGTGGGGTATACTTCTGCTTAGACTGAGGGTAGTAATGGAAGATTTTATTTTCACTTCTCTCCTGTCCTCAGCCCTGCCAAGAGTGAAGCATGAGGAACTGTGGGCTCACTGTTTGCAGTGGCAAAATAGATGGAGAGTTTGGTGCTAACCGCAGAGTAAACTCTTGGCAAATACTTTTGGACTGGATTGTGATTGAAATTGCTGTTTTATTATGGGCATTTTTCCCTTTGGAGTTCACCGGAGATCATAGGATGGCCACACAGCAAGACAATGCAGAGATGTGATTTGAGGAAGAAAAGAAAGAGCAAAAAAGAAGTTGGGGTGTTATGAGGAAGAAAAAATGGACTAGAAGTATAGGAATGAGGGATCTGTAGAGGTTGGAAAAAGGACAGAGTGGTTTCATTTGTTCCATGTTTTAGTCTTAAGAAGGCATAGCACTCTAACTCTAGTGATGTTGTTGTTAAGCTTTTTATTCAGAAGAATTCTGAAGGAAGAGATTACTATGGCCTGAAAATATGACACCTCCTTCCACTCCAAGGCAATTAAAACCAGCAGTGGAACTATTAGCCACATTATCCAGAGAGATCCTGGATTTCAGACCTTTGGAGTAATGTAAGATTTGTCATTCTTGGGACTCATTCCATAGCCTTTGCCAACATCTGTTGGCAGCATCTAACTAACATTGAGTCACTCAACTTTACCCAATTTCCAAGCTGTATTAATTCCACAGTGTCCTGGTTTGGGGTGTGGTTGGGGATGGGATATGTCAAAAGTGCAAAAAACAACAACAAAAAATATCTTGCACATTGTTACATTGTCTTAAACAAAATGGCATGTGATTTCAAAGCTGGAGAAACAGGAAAAGTAAGGGCAGATTACCAGGAGGCAAGAGATGTCAATGAAGAGAAAAAGGTAGTGTTTAATAAATATCAAACTGCTTTGGCAGTAAAGTCTATTTTGATACTGGGCCAGACTCTTTTTTGGACTTGCGGTAGAATCCAAATTCTTATCCTACGTGAGTGCTGGAAGAACGTGAATTTCTGCTTGAGTTCCGCTAGGGCTAGGGTCTTTTTTCTTTTTTCCATTTTTTCTTTTTTATGGCGGGGAGGACACCGAATGGCTTTCATGGCAAATAATTCAAAAGGAAACTAATACTTATTTAGTGAGTCAAGCAAAAACTGACATTTTTACATATGTTAATGATTTTAGTGTCTGCAGCAACCCTCTGAAATAGGTATTATCCACTTCTTTTTCAGATGAGAAAACTAAGAAAAAGAAAATAACTTTTTCAGTATCATTGTCGGGAACACCTGACACCAAAACTAAGCAACAAGGTGCTCTCCTATTTTAGAAGTTTGTTGGTTCTGGTGTTCTGGCCAATGAAGTAACCCAGATTTAACAGAAATGTATGTTGTTTTGCATTTCCTGAGCAGGCTAAATGTTAGGTAAATCTTGTCCTGAAATACAGAAAGTACCAAGTAGCCTGGAAGCTAGCATTTGTGCAGATTATCCAGTTGGCTACATCTCCACAGGCTGTTGATGGCTACACTTCAACAGTTTCTTCAAATTGTCATCAGCCCAGTAACTACCCTTGAGACTTGGTGTGGATCTTTCTTCCTGCTGGCAGAGAAATTGCATTGAGGACAGGTTGGCTCAAGTGAGCAAATATTTCCTGTCTGCAGTAGTGCCTCGGAGGCTAGCAGCTTGTATCCACCCAAAAGGTTTTACCTAAACCCTCATTACATAGGCATTAGGCATGATAGATAAAGAGGAACCAGGAGCAGATTCTGCCTCCGAATGAAATCCATGCAACCCATAGAGACTCCCAAGAGACCTCACTTTATTCCTTTCATGTTAATATTGATATTATTTCATCTCCACAGTAAAAGACTACAGAGAAGAATTATAGAGTCTTCAATACGCGTTTCCCCCGCCCCCACCCTCCAGGAATCCCATATTTGTCATACTGAAATTAGTCATCTTCAAATTACAAAATCTGGCAAAAGGCATAATAACCTCAGAGTGTTGGTGATATGCAGACTCATGAAACAGGAAGAGAAAAGCCTATAACTCATGACCCAGAAAGAAGGGTTTTGATAACTTTGGTTAGCTGGTGCTTCTGAGGGCAACTTCCTGCTCTTAGTGGTATGTTTTCCTCTCTCTTATCATCTTTATTGTAAATGGCTTTTAATTTTGAGCTCAGGAGGATCTTTAGCTTCTAGTTAGAGCAAAGCTTAGAAAATTGAAAAGAAAGGGGGTCTAGCTTAATTGAAAGATGTAGAATAAAAATTCAAAATTCTCAAATTTGGTGTGGGGTCTGGCTAATAAAAATCTGAGGCAAAAAGTTTTCTTTCTCTTTCTACCTTAGTTATCCTTTCTTCTGTCTCCCCCCTTTTTTTTTTTGAGATGGAGTTTTGCTCTTGTTGCCCAGGCTGGAGTACAATGGCGCGGTCTCGGCTCACCGCAACCTCCGCTTCCCAGGTTCAAAATATTCGCCTGCCTCAGCCTTCCTGAGTAGCTGGGATTACAGGCATGTGCCACCTTGCCTGGCTAATTTTGTGTTTTTAGTAGAGACCAGGTTTCTCCATGTTGGTCAGGCTGGTCTCGAACTCCTGACCTTAGGCGATCCGCCCGCCTTGGCCTCCCAAAGTGCTGGAATTGCAGGCATGAGCCACTGCTCCTGGCCTATTTGTACTTCTTTTTAAAAACCTTGTATTATAAAGAAATTTAAATATGCAAAGGTAGAGAAAATAGTTTAATGAATTCTGATATACCCATCAACCAGTTTAAACAATCAATTTTTCATCAATCTTATTTCATATATATGACCACCCATTCCTTTCACCACTGTAATTATGTTAAAACAATTTCAGGTGTCATTTTATCTGTAAATATTTTAGCACTAACCTCTAAAATAAATAAATATGTTTATACCTATAACTGTAATGCCATTGCCATAACCATAACAGCTTTAATAGTAATTCCTTAATATTGTGAAATACCATTATCACACCTAAAAACTTAACAGAATTACTTAATATTATCACATATAATTATTTCACTTAAACAGTACTTACTTGATATTGTTTAATATCCAGTCAGTGTGCAATAGTCTTGATTGTTTCATTTTTAAGTAGATTTAACTATCCAAATAAAGTTCATACACTGAAATTAATTATAAGTCTCTCGACTTTTTAATGCTATAGGTTCCCCCTCATCTCTTTTTTCCCATTACAGTTATTCATTTGCCCTAAAGTTTAGTTCAGTTTGCTTATCTCTAAAATGGTACATAAAAGTCAACATTTTTGAGAAATGAATGATTATGAAAGCTCTGTAGATTTCATTTGTTAAAAAAAAAAAAGGATTAGATCTCTTCTAATGCCATTAAGAACTATTCATTCCTCCAAAATCTAAAATAAATGAAAAATCTGGGTTTTTCTTACATGACCTGTGAAGTTTATTTTCCTTATGTGAGAACTTCAGATGTAGACAGGTCCTTAGATATAATACAATTCTGTGTTTAAAGTTCGAAAACTATAACCTGTGGTAAGAAATCCGCTAGAGATCCACTAATGGGTATTGAGCCATAATTTAAAAAATACTGTTCTAATCCAATTGCCTTGTTATGTAGATGAGGAAACTGCATCAGAGAAGGACATGACATGCTCAAGATAACCCAGAGAATATGTCTAAGACAGGAGACTGGAACTTCTAACTTTCAGTTAGTGCGGGGGCTAGGGATCAGATAGCCCAGATTCAAGTCCTGGTTCTGCACTCATGAGCTTAAGCAAATTATTTTTGTCTCTTTCTTGTGATCTACCAAATAAGGACAATAATATCATCTGCCTCAAAGTGTTAGGATGATTAAATGAAATGTGTACACTCCTGAGCACAGTGCCTGGCATGTGTTACCTTTTATTATTATTTATTTCATTATAACAGATAGGTACTAGTAAGATACTTTTCCAAAAAAAAAAAAACTATGAGAGTAACAAATCCCAACTATTTAAATTGCAACATCTTACTTGATTTTGTCATATCTCAGTTTTCTCCCCATTTTTTCTCTCCACACCCTAAAAGACAGAATACTTATACCTTGCTTTGAGAATTTTATTATGTGCTCAGGATAATTATTAAGATTTAAGAAAAAATATTAGGATTAAGAATAAGTGTTATTTCCCTCGTGTGTTTTGAAAAATGGTGATATAATTGCTTATATTTTTCTGATATGAAAAAGCATTTAGGATTTTTTTTTTCTTTCTTTCTTTTTTCTTTTTTTGTCTGTTTTTTTTTCTTCTTCTTCTTCTTCTTTGGAGACAGTGTATCACTCCTTTGGCCCAGGCTGCTGAAGTGTGGTGGTGTGATCTCGACTCACTGCAGGCTCACCTAGGCTCAGGTGATCCTCCCACCTCAGCCTCCCGAGTAACTGGGACCACAGGTGCGTGCCACCGTGCTGGGCTGACTTTTTCGTATTTTAATACAGACTGGATTTTGCTATGTTTTGGAACTCCTGGACTCAAGGGATTCTCCACCTCAGCCTTCCAAAGTGCTGAGATTACGGGCATGAGCCACTATACCCAGCCCAGTTTTATTTTTTCTAATTAGGGATGTTTGTGGGCAGTCTACCCTAAATGAATGATGAAAATTAATACCTGTAGTATAAAAAGTCAAATTATAGCATGAGACTATGAAATTGAATGCAACCATAGAAAATAAGAAACAAACCACAATTTATGGAGGCATTAAACATTTCTTGATAGAATTCACCACATTCTTGAAGTGAAATAAGGAATAAGGGAAAGTATTTGAAAATAGCCATAACTGAAGAAAAGAAGGAGATGAATGTGGGCACAGTGAAGATACTTAAGGAGAAAATGACTTTAGAGACTTAAATATTCTCTGTCATGATTCTCTTACTTCTTATGGTGTAGATGCCTTATTGGAGGAACTGGAACGCTCCACCCTTCAGGACAGTGATGAATATTCCAACCCAGCTCCTCTTGCCCTGGATCAACATTCCAGAAAGGAGAGTAACCTTGATGAGACTTCAGAGATCCTTTCTGTTCAGGATAACACAAGTCCCTTGCTGGTAACTTTTCATTTATTATAGTCCTTAAACATGGATGTTTGAGTGCATTTCTGAAAATTAATTGTATCCCACATAAAATGGTATGAAAGAAGAATAATATATCCAAGAAAGAGAAAAAATAATGCCTCAATGTTAATCTAAAGATGTTTTTGGAAAGAGGAGGAGAATTGAGAAAATCGTCACAGAGGAATGAGTTTGAGTTTTTGAGAACTAATTTTTTTTTTTTTTTTTTTGAGACAGTCACACTCTGTCTCGAAGGCTGGGGTGCAGTGGCATGATCTTGGCTCACTGCAACCTTCACCTCCCAGGTTCAAGTGATTCTCCTGCCTCAGCCTCCCAAGTAGCTAGGATTACAGGCACGCACCATCACGCCTGGCTAATTTTTGTGTTTTTAGTAGAGATGGGTTTCGTTGTGTTCGCCAGTCTGGTCTCGAACTCCTGACCTGAGGTGATCTGCCTGCTTCGGCCTCCCAAAGTGCTGGGATTACAGGCATGAGCCATCGTGCCCGGCCAAGAACTAAATTTTTTCTAATGAGTGCAAGGTCACAGGCAGAGTATTGTCTGATTCACTAGGAATATTCTGTTACTGTGGGGGCATCAGAGATGCATGTTGCTGTTTGACTGGAATGGTGCTCAGGCCAGAGATCACCTGAGGAAGGCCAGGTGGCAGCTTAGACAAGTCTTCTCAGGGTGACTTTTTAGGGTCACCACTTCCCAGGTCTTATTTTCTGCTGAATAGATTAGGAAATTCAATTATTAGTTTACACAGAGATGATGAAGCTCTAGGGAACCAACTGAAGCTAACCAAACTGACAAGTGATTATATATATATTTTAAAAACATAGGGCAGGTGCAGTGGCTCAGGCCTCTTAATTTCAGCACCTTGGAAGGCTGAGGCGGGAGGATCACTTGAGGCCAGGAATTTGAGACCAGCCTGGGCCACATGGTGAGACCCCGTCTCTGTGAAAAATTTAAAAATGACAGGGTGTGGTGACACGTGCCTGTGGTCCCCGCCACTCAGGTGGCTGAAACAGGAGAATCACTTAAGCCCAGGTGGTCAAGGCTGCAGTGAGCTATGACTGCACCACTCCGTCCCAGCCTGGGCGACAGAATGAGAGCTTGTCTCAAAAAACAAACAAAAAACAAAAACACAGAACTTAGAAATCAAATTTCTTAATTTATGGTTACAGTTAAAGCAATCAAGCAAAGCAGCTGTATTTACTCATATATGCATTCTCTTCCTATGGATAAGTCTATATAGACGTACGTTAGAATTAAAAGGTTGCTTGATGAGAATGGAATTAGTGTAAGATGAATTAAATAGATGCTCTTCATAGCTGGTAATTTTGTACTATGATGTTTTGATTCGTCATTGTTCCCTATATGAAGTAACCAGAAGCACAGACCTGAAATTTGAGCTCAGGGGTGGTTTACCCCCTAACTGTTCTTTTCTCCAAACACATACACAGTTTTAAGGATATGAATTTGTCTCTCTACTAGGGAACCATTGTCTTTGTTCTCAATGTTAGATTATAGCTGTAGGCTCCTAAGTGGTCTCCTGCCCTTTCCCCCGCTACAGTCTGTTCTCAAGCAGCCAGGGGCACCTTTAAAAACTAAAGTCAGACCCTGTCATTCTTCTACTCAAAACCCCACAATGACTCCCTATCTCATTTGGAGTAAAAGCCATAGTCTTACGTTGATCTTTCTGGGGTGACCATATATCCTGGTTTACCTGAGACAATCCTGGGTTTATGCTTGTTTTTGTCACATCCTATTAACTTTACTTTTTACCCCAGATTTTCAATTTTATTTAAAGTTTTCTTATCAGTATTTGCATTAAGTAAGCCAGTATGGCTAAACAGACCTACTTCCAGCTTCTTCCATGGTCTCATCTAGCAGTGTATAGAACACATATTCAGTGAACAGTGTTCTTTTTTTTTTTTCCCCCGAGATGGAGTCTGTTTCTGTCACCCAGGCTGGAGTGCAGTGGTGCAATCTTGGCTCACTGCTATCGCTGCCTCCCAGGTTCAAGTGATTCTCCTGCCTCAGCCTCCTGAGTATCTGGGACTACAGGCGTGCACCACCATGCCCAGCTAATTTTTGTATTTTTATTAGAGACAGTGTTTCACCATGTTGACTAGGCTGGTCTTAAACTCCTGACCCCAGGTGATTTGCCTGCCTCAGCTTCCCAAAGTGCTGGGATTATAAGCATGAACCATTGTGCCCAGCCAAATTCCGACTTAATTATGGTTGAATGCAAAAGATGGCTAGTGATAACTTGTCTTTTTTCTTGATTCCTTTCAGATGAAACCTAGCTAGCAGCAACCTTTCAAGAATTATATCCAGGGTGCTGGCTGTTAAAGCTAAGAGCTCAAGCACAAGTAGTCAGATAGCTAACTCTTCTGATCTTCAGTGGTAGCAGAAACATTTCTGAGGCTTTTCCCCCTGCTGGCCACTTGGCAAACCACCACTCATGCCCTCCCATGGTCGTGTGGTGGGTGGCCTGTGAGATGCATGGAACCTCCTCAGAGTCAGTAGAAAATGGGAGAAATTGTGGCTTAATGTCATACAAATTTTAGGAAATAGAGGCTAAGTAATTTTGCCATAGAGTATAGTGTAACCTAATTGTTTTATTAAAGCAGTTTTGTTATTATTTGTATATGTGAAGCTCTATTTCTTTTATTATATGGTAATGCCTTTTTAATTTTACAATTTTACAATAAACCCTTTCAGCAGTTAGCTCAAAACAAAACCAAAACAAAACGCACATGTTTAATTGTCTCAAGAAAGCTGATAACGAATATGCAACATTTGGAAAATATTTGTCAATATTTACCATGAACCATACAGGCTCACTATCCCTTTGAAAACCAGAAGGTACGAATATGGTGAAGAAGCTTTGGCATCTATTTCCAAAGTTAATAATTTAAGAAGAACATGCCTTAAAATGACTTCAACATGGCAGCTGCTGGAGGCCTGTGTATATATCATTGTGACGCACACCTTCGCATTAGTATCAAATAACTCACAAATTAATTTTGCTCATTTTCAATTCCACGTTTTCTTGTCCTTGTAAGTAAGCTGGTAATAATTAATGAGTGATTTTCCTTTGCAAACCTTCAAATAATGTTTTTTATAATAGTGTCATTAAAGGTCTCCGTTCAAAAATGTATTAATTCCGAAATGTTTCAATTTTGTTTTTTATCTAATTCAAATAATCAAAATAAAATATGTGAGAATTTATTTCCTAGTCAAAAAGTGAAACACCTGACATTGTTAATGCCACTGTAAATTTACTTGAAAAGCTCAACATTGAAGATAAACTGTTGTTTTGTTGTAAGAATAGGAATACAAATGTTAATAGAGCACGCATTGCGATAAAATATTCTTACCAAGTTAACAAGCTATGGAGCAGAAATGTACTTGGAATTGGTTGTAATATGCACAAAATTTGTGACTGCATTCAAACAAGCTGCAGTATTCTGTCGGTCAAAATAGAAACTAAAATTGTCAGAATTTATAAATATAAATAAATACACACACACACACACACAGAGATTATATAACTGATCTACAAAACTTTTCTGACAGAAGCTGATATCAAATACTACCATGCAAGGAAACATTTCAGAATTACTATATGTATATTCCTGTCTGTGTTGTGTGTCATCAATTGGATTTTGGGAATGCCTGAGCCTTTGAAAAACCACTTTGTAAAGCAACCCAAATTTAGATTGCATTATGTTCAAGACCAATTGAAAATTTTTGATCGATTACTCAATGAATGTAGCATGAAAATTCAGCCTTTGAAGCTTTTAGCAAGTTACAATTATGTAAAATAAGGCTTGCAAAGGAAGAAGCTCAAATTTCTCCCTACAGAAGCCAAGAAGGAATTGAACAAATCAAAAGATGAAAGCAGATATGGTTTAATTATCTAATTTGACAGTTGTGCTTCAGAAAAATCTTTGATGTATTTTGAGTTCTAATTTTATTTGCATAAATTTTTATTCTCCACCAAAATGGAGAAAAATTGTGCAAGTCTGTGATTTTGCAATATCTAGATTTGGCAAAATGTTAAAACAATCACAGATATAGACAACTTGAAAGTTTTATCTTGTAAGAAAATTATTGAACAAAAGTGCTTTGAATGAAGGTAGAAAGACAGCACCTATGACGATATTGGCCTGAAATATTTACATATTTTAATATAAAAAATGAAAAGATTCTTCATTTAGCAGAACTTACAGGTTCACCAGTATCTAGAGAAGAAATGTGTTCTCTGTTAAAAACATTACAGTCTACAGTGAAGCGTCAATTAAAGTTGTCCACAATTTCAAATATATTAACCATAAAATGAAATTTTGAAAAAAGATTGCAGTTTTGTAAAAATAATAACTGTTTTTTTTTAAAAAATGGAAAAAAACGCATGTTCCTGAAAAATGTCCACATCACAATGCTAGGGACAATAATATCTAAATAACCAATTAAGGTATGTGAATACATATCAAGAATAATTATCTGTACCATTTAAAAATGTTCAGATAATCAATTTTTTTTTTTTTTTTTTTTTTTTGAGACAGAGTGTCACTCTGTTGCCCAGGTTGGGGTGCTGTGGTGCGATCTCGGCTCACTGCAACCTCCGCCTCCTGGGTTCAAGCAGTTCTCCTGTCTCAGCCTCCCGAGTAGCTGGGACTATAGGCAACCATCACCATACCTGGCAAATTTTTTGTATTTTTAGTAGACACGGGGTTTCACTGTGTCTGATCACTTAAGACCAGGCTGGTCTCAAACTCTCCTGACCTCTAATGATGTGCCTGCCTCGGCCTCCCAAAGTACTGGGATGATAGGTGTTAGCCACCATGCCTGGCCAATATTTTTTTAAAGTTGCTTGAATGTTCACAAGTTTGTATCACTTTAAGATATTTCAGGAAATTTTTATTTTGAAAATAAATTTTGGATAGAATTATCTTATAGCTTCACTAATATAATAAGACCAAATTCAGGTCAATAAACATACTTTTTTTTTTTTTTTGAGATGAATTCTCACCCTGTCACCCAGGCTGGAGTGCAGTGGTGCGATCTCGGCTCACTGCAACCTCTGCCTCCCGGGTTCAAGTGATTCTCCAAGCCTCAGCCTTCTGAGTAGCTGTGATAATAGGTGCGCACCACCACTCCCAGCTAAATTTTTGTATTTTTAGTAGAGACGGGGTTTCACCGTGTTAGCCGGGATGGTCTTGATCTCCCGATCTCGTGATCCGCCTGCCTTGGGTGCCCAAAGTACTGGGATTACAGGCATGAGTCACCGTGCCCAGCCAATAAACACATATTTTAAAAATGATATAATATGACGACTTTTGGAATCCCTTTTCTTTCTAAAAAATATCCCAGTCTGAGCATTTGGTGATGTGGCCACCCCATCTGCATGATTTGGCCCCTTTACTTGCTGCCCCTGTGTCCCTGGTTCACTCTGCTCAGGCCACACTGTCCTTCTCATGGTTCCACAGAAGCTCCAGGTGCTTTTCCTGATGGCCTTTCCACCTGGATCATGTGACCCCAGATATTTGCTTTCCTTCCTCACCTCCTATATAAGTCCTTGCTCAAGCATCCTCTCCTCAGTGAGTCCTTCCCTGATCAGTATATTTATAATTGCCGTCTCCCCCCACTTCCCATCTTCTATCCAAAAGATTAATTTTGCATATTAATTTCTTTATTATCTGTTTTGCACCACTGGAATGTAAACTGCAGGGCTTACAGTTTTGATTTGATTGTTTTGCTTTTTGACTGCTACATCCTCAGTCCTGGCACATAACAGGCCCTCAATACATATTTGTTCAATAAATAAATGAATTGCCGGCCAACCACCTTTTAGATTCACATGTTATTTCTTTTCATATGTCAAGTTTAATAACATTATAGTGTCCCCCTAGGCACCATCCTGTTTAGTTAAAGGAGCTTAGCTCTGACCCATTTTATTTGTTTTATGGTTCTAATCTAAGGAGGATCAACTACTCTATTTCGGTGGTTTTTAGGCAAGAAGGGGCTGCCAGTGTTTGTTCACATGCCAACTACTCTGTTTAGAATTTGGCTTTTCTTTGTGGGATGGCTGGTAATTCCCCTGTCTTGTGAAAGAAGAGCTCATAGATATGCCACTTGTCAGTCCCCTTTAAAAGCTACAAATATCTATTAACCATGGGTATCATTAAGCTTCAACATTCTGATAACAAAAATTTATTTTTTGGTCTTCTCTTGTCACTTACATATTTTAGGCGCAGCTTGTGTATACCACCAATATCCAGGAGCTCAATGTCTACAGGTATTTTTTTTCTATTAAATGCTTTTAAAAATTAAAGTTAGTAGATAATTGTTATCAATCTTTGTTTGGGTGATAATTTGTTTTGCAAGTGTTTATTATTAGAACTCCCATATCATCCTCCTCTTTCCGTAGTCTTTGAACATTGGTAGAATTCTGCAAAGCTGACTTGACAACTTCTCAAGATGCCTGGCTTCTGGAGGGGTTGTCTAGGCTAGTGAGCCCTGCTATGTCCATTACCACCTAAAAAAGTGTAAATACTCACAGAGTTACCACAGATGTTTTGTCCACACTATTCCAGATGTTACGCTTCAGTTTCCTGAAAGATAAAACACACCTGAAGAAACGTCAGCAAGATTCTAGCAATGTCAAAGCTAGGATGAGGGTTAAACTAAGACAGTGGGTCTCCATGGCCAACTGATGAGTATTTACTTTTTCTTTCCATATTTGCTCAAAGTTTATATAATGGGTAGAGGGATTTCCTTTTATGAGAAGTTCCATATTGAAACAGATACGCTTACTAAATCATTTCTCCTGGCTAAAGCAGAATTGGCAGTCTGAAAAAATAAAAAGGTTAATTTATTTATTCTCTCCTTAGTTATAGCTTGCAATTTTTAACATCAGACAACTTTCTGGAAAACAAATTAAAGGGCATAAAATATAGATAGTAAAGATTCATGCTTGGAAAAGAGTGCTAGACTACACCTTATTTGGTTTCAGGATTGCAGTCAGTAGTGCACACATGCAAGGCAAAAATAAGGCAAGAACTGTGCTACAAGAAGTTTTCTTAAAACTTCCCTCTTAAGGATGCTTTTTACTTTGGTGAAGGTGAGTTCAATTTGTTGATACATATTGCCAGTTTGTTCTAGTTCCAAGGATGTTGCCAGGTGAGAATTCCTCCTAGTCCCTCCCCAGTCCCTGAAACCCCTATGAAAAATAAAAACGAAGGAAAACAATAACAAAAAGTGGCTGGCACACAATAGGTTCTCAGTAAATACTTGGTTTCTTAAATCTAGGAAACCAAGACTCCAATAGAAATGCGAGTGAATGCATGAACATATAACATGAAAACTAGCCCAACCAACAGCCTGTATATCTGGCACTGATTAATTGATGGTCTACCAATACTAACTTATTGACACTCTCTTCCTCATAGTATAGGCCTCTCTGGCCTATTTCCCATGATTTCCTCCTTCTATTGCTCCAGGGGAGCTGACCCCTTGGGTCTTCCAGGCTCCAGGATCAGTTGGTCCTCACTGTCTTCAACCAATGGGAGGCACTGTGGAAAGACTGCAGGGTAAAAAGCAATGAAATCCAGGGCGTTTCCCCCTCAAGTCGCTCTATTTCCACAGGATCTCTGTCAGCAGCTTTATCTTCTTTATGACTTCAGCTGGAGCACAACAGGTCTGCTGTGGTTTCAGCTTCTGCCTGTTGACTTGGGCCCCTATTTCTGGTAACTTTTCCTCTTTTCTTTGTCCCTTTGGCTTAGGGGTAGTAGTGGCTTCTGGGTTACTCAGTGTCTTCTGTTTTGCTTCTTAGCTCTCCCCTCACCTGTGTAATCAAGTTTCTGGACTAAATTCTTTCTGTGTACTCATGTAGTTTGTGTTTTCCTGACTGGCCTTTGAGGTACTCCCCATTACTGAATGATACTTGCTGTGTAGGCAGGCCTCTGTGGGAGAGTGACATAAAATCCAGGTGACCTAGTAAATATATAATAGATGGATGCACATCCCTGAGACTGGTGTCACTCTGAGCTGGCAAGAATAGCATATAAATGGGATATTAGACACACAAACTATATTCCTGCATTCTGTTTCTGCTATGTACTCTGGCTTGCTTAAATGAACTAAACATTGCTTTTAACATACCTTGAAAGTATTTTCAATACTAGATCTGCATATAACGATGGAATAACATTTCTAGTATAGTAACATATCAATAGCAACATGAGCAATAATTTAGAAATGTATCTTTTCCATAAACAAAAATAATTCTGCTAATAATCGAGAGGAACAAGTCATAAAAATATAACAGAGAAATAAGTAGGGGAAAAAATACTCAGCACAATGAAGCCCCTTGCTTAAGTCTGGATTCTTTTAGATGCATCTTTTGTGATTTGTGTTACTGAAATCTCTGAGCAATGAAGTAAGTTGCTGCTGATGACATAGCCAAGCATCTTTACTATCTTCAAAAGGTCAGGGAACGAATCAAAGGCTCTTCTCTTTTCAGGAATATTTCCTGCAGCAGGCACTTTAATTTGTAATCGTTAACTCTTCAAAGTCTCTCATTTCTTATATAGAATGTTATACTATTTACTCAATAACTGTTGGAGTATTATAACAATGATCTGTTTCCCTTTCTACACTGCACTAGGACTCTAGTTAAAAACCAATAGGAATTCTTTGAATAAGCACAAATTTGCCCCAACTGTGAGATGGGACGGTTTTTAGGAATATACGAGCCCTGCTAAGAAACTGCATTTATTCTACATTTGGGCATAGGGCAGCAGAATGTGTTCACAGTCCTGCTGCCTTTGGTATTCCCAAGCCATTTGCCTGTGGCAGCACCTACCAAGGGATTATGACTGACCGAGCTGTGAGAAAAAGCTCCACTGTACCTTCTTGGAAACATCCAAGATGGATTGAATCAATTACTTGCATACTTGACCATTTTTGCTCTCAGATTAAAATAAAAAATCTTGCATCTAGTAGAGGGCCATGTCGTACCTAAAAGATAAATCTTTTATCTTAAGAGATATCCATTTTCCTCTTATATTTTCCTTGTTGTTAAATGATCAAAAATAAGAGAACATGAGACATGTCGTATCCAAAAGATAGTCTTTTCTTCTTAAGAGAGAAAAGTATCCACTTTTCTTCTACTTTTTTCCTGGCTGGTAAATACATAAAGATAAGTAGTAAGTGTGTGTTTTCATTTTTGAAAATATATTTAGTGAAAGACAGAATATTTACTTTTATTTGTGGCTTTGCATCTTTGTGCAGATGAGAGAGAAAAGGCTTGAGGGGTCGTGAGACAGAGGGTTTTGGTTTGGTGCGTTGTTAGCTAAGCTTTGTTGATTAATGTTGATTACAAACATGATTCCACAGTCAGTTACCTTTTTATACCTTTTGACCCAGTGATTTCACTTCTTAAAATTTACTCTATATAAATGATCAAACATGGGTGCAAATATTTGTTTAGCAGTATTGACTATAATAATGACAGAAAACAATCTAGGTGTCCAGCAATAAATTATTGGTTTAATAAATTGTATAATACATTATATATTTGAAAACCATATAGCCTTTAAACATTATTTTGGCAGACAATTCAGGACAGACAGCACAAACTTTGCAGTTTGCAGGCCCAAGCTCTTTGTTACTTGCCAAATTAGAGTAAATTTTAAGAAGTGAAATCACTGGGTCAAAAGGTATAAAAAGGTAACTGACTGTGGAATCATGTTTGTATTATGTACAAAAAAGTTTTTAACTTCTCTAAGCCCCAGTTTTTTCATTTGGAGGAGACAATACCAGCTCTTAAGGTTGTCATTATAAAAGATTTAAAGAGAACCTGTGTAAAGCTCTGTATAGAGTGTCAGGCATAGTGTAGACAGACAGTCAATAAATGCTATCTATTATGGTTGCAGAAGATAGAAAAATGTTTGCATAAGAGTAGGAAAAACATATAATTTGAGTTTTCTAAAATTACACACAATCATAGTTAAGTGTAATGGTATCAACCGAAACGTCCAGAGTAATTGCCTCCTGAAAAGGGGATTAGGTGTGTTTAAAATTTTTTCTTTATATTTCTCTGTAGTTTTCAAATATTCTACACTTAACATGTATTAATTTCATATTTTAAAACAATTTAAAATAGAAACCTTTACACCCTGACTGTGTTTATGTACTTTACTGAAGGTTGTTTGTAGAATCATTGTGTGTGTGTGTATGTGTATAACTGAGATATACAGGTGAATTGCACTACTGTCTCATCTGTCACCTCCACTACTTCATCTATTGACCATGTGTGTTAGCTATTTTCCTAGTATAGATGACCTGTGTTTTGTTTTATTTTAAAAATATAACTTAAGATACAAAACTGTTTCATAAACTCATGTGCATAAACAGTCGCAGATTTTGGAAATGTATACATAGGGTGAAAAGTGAGACCACTCCAGTTAGAGTCTTTCCTCTCACCAACTCATTACCAACTCCATGGGTTACTGCTGTCAGGTTCTTCTCCTTACAGACTTATGTGTGTGCATATTCACACTTATGTACATGGGCTTATACATTTATATAAATGGAAGTATATTTTTTCTTTCTGTTTTTCTTTGAGACAGGATCTCTCTCTATTGCCCAGGATGGAGTGCAGTGGTGTTATCTCGACTCACTGCAGCCTTGACCTCCTGGGCTCAAGTTATCTTCTCATCTCAGCCTCCCAAGTAGCTGGGACCACAGGCATGTGCTACCACACCCAGCTAATTTTGAAATTTTTCATAGAGATGGAATCTCCCTATGTTTCCCAGGCTGGTCTTGAACTCCTGGGTTCAAGCAGTCCTCCTACCTCAGCCTCCTGAAGTGCTAGGATTACAGGCATGAGTGACTGCACCAGACTGGAAGTATAATTTTCATATTGTTCTGGCTTTTCTTTTTTTATGTTAACAATGTATGTTGGAAGTCTTTCTTAGTTCACATAAATCTATGTCTGCTTAGCAGTTGCATGTTATTCTATAGCATGGATGAACCATAGTTTATTTTACTTTAGCTCTGTTGGTTTATTTCCAACTTGCTCATAGAAACTGTACCCTAATAAACGTCCTTGCACATATATTTATATATATATGTCCAATTTTTCTGTAGGATAGATTCTTAGTAGCAAAATTGCTGAATCAAGTGGTATATGCATCTGAAATGTTGATAGACACTGCCTTGCAAAGTGTTTATAAGTTTACTTAACTATCTATGGTATATATAAATGTGTATGTATATATATATAATTCATATTTTGCCAACACTGCATATTATCCCTCTTTTAAAATTTCAGCTAATAGGTAAATATTGGTATCTCATTGCTTTAAATTGCCAATTTAAAGATTAATGAGATTGAGGGTATTTTTATATGGTAATAAACATTGGGTTTCTTTTTCTGAAGCCTGCTTTTTAAAAGAATCCTTAGCTCAGGTTTCTATTTTTCTAAATTATTTACAGGTTTCTTTAAACTCTTGAATATTATGTTTTAAATATTTGTTTATATTTAAGTTTTGTGAACTTAGCTGTATCAATTTTATTTTCATTTTTGACATCACTTCAGAATTTTGTGTCCATCTTAGGAAGACCTTCATTACCCCAAATTGTAAAATATATTCTTCATTTTTTTATTATCATTACATTTAAAAATATTTATATCTATCTTTAATTTGTCTCAAATTTATTCATGTATATGGTGTGTTGGGGATTCATATTTATTTTGTCCCAAATACGTTGTTATTCATTGAGTCGAGTAGTCTGTTTTGGGTGATTTGAAATGCCACATTGATCATATAGGAAGTTCTTTTAGGTGCAAGAGCCTGTTTCTGGGTTTTCTAATCTACTCCTTTGACCTATTTGTTTTTTATCTTTATCTTTTTCTTTTTCTTCTTCCTTTCCTTTCCTTTCTTTTCTTTCTTCTCTCTCTCTTTTTTTTTTTTTTTTTGTTTGTTTGTTTTTGTTTTTTTGACAGGGTCTCATTCTGCTTCTGTTGTCCAGGCTGGCATGCAGTAGTATGATCACAACTCACTGCAGCCTTGGCCTCCTGGGCCAAAGTGATCCTCCTGCTCCAGCGTCCTGAGTAGCTGAGACGACAGGTGTGTGCCGCCATATCTGGCTGATTTTTAAATTTTTGTAGTGACAGGGTCTCCCTATGTTGCCCAGGCTGGTCTTAAACTCCTGGGCTCAAGCAGTCCTCCTGCCTCAGCTTCCCAGAGTGATCACAGGTATAAACGATCACACCCAGCCGTATCTATTTTTTTTTTTACCAACATCATACAAATTTAATTATTGTTACTCTATAAGACACCCCATCTATCAAGACAAATCTTCCCTCCTGGTTTTTTTTTTTTTTCTTTAAAACTTTTAATTTTTATAGAGACCAGGTCTCTCTCATGTTTCCTAGGTTGTTCTCAAACTCCAGGTCCCAAGTGATTCTCTTACCTGGACCTCCAAAGTGCTGGGACCACAGGTGTGAGACACCACACACCCCTCCTATTTTTTTTGCAAAATTGTCTTGAGTGTTCTATCCCATAAATGTTAACATCACCTTACTAATTAGCTTGAATAATTATGTCAGAATTTTTATGTGAATTACATTGAATTTACAATTTAATTAGGGGAAACTGACATAATATTTATCTTCATTTATGCAGGACTTCTTTTCAAAAAATACATTTCATTGTGCATATTTAAGGTGTACAATATTATGTTATGGGATATGAATAGTTAGTAAAATGGTTACTATAGTGAGGCAAATTAACATATTTATTATCTCACACAGTCACACATTTTTGTTTGTTTTTGTGGCAAGAACAGCCAAAATCTACTCATTCAGCAGGAATCCTAAATACAACACAATTTCATTACCGATAGTTCTTATGTTGTACATTAGATCTCTAGGCTTGTTCGTCTTACATATCTGCTACTTCATATTCTCTAACCTACATGTCCCCATTTTCACTCCCTTTCCTGCCCCTCATCACCGATATATCTACATGTTTGACCTTTTTAAGTAACAAAAAAAAATTCCACCTATAAGTGAAATCATGCAATATTTTTCTTTCTTATTTAACTTAGTATAATGTCCTTCCAGTTCATCAATGCTATGACAAATAGCAGAATCTCCTTTTTTTTAAGGCTGAATAATATTCTGCTATGTATGTGTGCATATTTCACAATGTCTTTATTCCATTGGTGTCCATTCATTGATGGACACTTAAGTTGTTTCCATCTCTTGGCTATTGTGAATAATGCTGCAATGAATGTAAGAGTGCAGATATCTTTACGAAGTGGTAATTTCATTTATTTTGTGTATGCCCAGAGGAAGGATTTCTGTGTCATGTGGTATTTCTATTTTTAATTTCTTTAGAAACCTCCATATTATTTTCTATAATGGCTGTATCAATCTACATTCCCACCAACAGTGTATAAGTGTTCTTTTTTCTCCATACCCTGGCCAACATTTGCCATCTTTTGACTTTTTGAGAATAGCCATCTGTTTTTGAGTGGTATCTCACAATAGTTTGATTTGCATTTCCCTGATGATTAATGGTGTTGAATACCCTTTCATATACCTTTTGGCCATTTTTATTTCTTCTTTGGAGAAACATCTATTCAGGTCCTTTGCTCATTGTTTAATTGGATATGTGGATCTTCCTTTATGTCTGCCAATGGTTTTTCTTCATAGAATTCTTGCACATTTTTTGTTAAATATATTATTGATATTTTATAACTTTTGTTAGAATTGTGAACAGGTTCTTTTTTTCTCATTGGATTTTCAAACTGCTTATTGATGGTCAATAGGAAAGAGGCTGCTTCATTTTATTCTTGTATCTAATTGCCACCCTGATCTTTTTTATTCATTCCAATGGTTGTTCAGTCACTTATCTTACATTTTCCTGGGAAATTATTATAGCATCTATTTTAAAATAAAGAATGAAGATGTGCTGCCTTTTTTCAACTATATAGTTCTCTTATTTTACTTTTAAATGTGTTTGATAATGTATTCTAGAATAGTGTTGAAGATTGCCAATGATAATAGGATCTATGTCCAACTTATCTCTTAATTAGAAATCTGCTTAATATTTGACTATTAATTATGAGATTTGCTATAGATTTCTTATGGAAACATTTTATCAGTTTATAGACTTTTTCTTATTTTTCTTGATATTAAACAACAGGAAGGGTTGTTAAATTTGTCTTCCACTGCTTTTTCAGCACAACTTTTATCATTGTGTTTATAAAGTTTTTCTCCTATTTGTTAATGAATTATATTAATCTTTTTCCTAATTTTGAACTAGTTTTGGATGAACAGTATAAACACCACCTTGCCATGACTTTTTAAAATTTTTTATGTCTTTTTAAAAAAACACATTTCAACTAATTTTATTTAACCTTCTCTCTCTCATGCATGCACATCGTTTTTTCTTTGATTTTAAAAAGTTTCTGGGCTACATATAGAATGAAGTAATGTTCTATATTTTTCTATGTATTTGGAAATTTTATACAACAATACCCCCAAAACTGTCAGTTTTTGGTTTATTTCTTGTTTTCTATTTCATTAATTTATGCATTTATTCCTTCTGTTCAATTATTTTAGATTTGAGACTCTTGACTTGAAAGTTTTGTTTATTTGTGATCTTCCTCATTTTTTAATATCACACTTAAGGCTATCTATATATGTTCTTCTCAGTAACATTTAGCTTTCAACTCCCAAAGACATGTGTGTGTGTGTGTGCATGTGTGTGTGTGTTTTCATTGCTATTTCTATCTGATTTGAAATTCAGTTTAATCTTTTTTATCCCAAGAATTATTTAGAAGTGCTTTGTTTTTTCTTAAGTGGATAGTTTTTATGATTAATTTGTACTTCTATTCACTCCAATCTAAGAATATGGTCTATATGATGTACTTTAAAAAATTTGTTGAGCCTTACTTTGTATCCTCATACATGGTTAATTTTACTAATGATTATGCAGATACTTGAATAGAATCCATATTCTGTTTATTGGGTCCAAAGTTTTATTTATTTATAATTTACTTACAATTATATGAATAGGAAATCATCATCACATATATTATCTAAACTTTCTGCACCAGAGATTTGCAAACTTGTTCTATAAAGAGGCAGATAGGAAGTTTGTTAGGCTTCATGGACTGTAAAGTCTTTGTAGCAACTACCCAACTATGCAGAAAAGCAACTATAGACAGTAAGTAAATGAATGGACGTGGCCAGATTTGATCCAAGGACCTTATTTGTTGATGCCTGCTCTATATTCTAGTTTATTTTTATTTTTTGACAATAACTGACAGGAGATATAATACTTTTTATAACTTAGATGGCCAGGGAGAAATAGAGACAAAAGGCAGAGAGAACTTGTTTAGATTTTCAGTCTAGTACATATTAATATGTATTTTTAAATACCCCATCTCTGATTTTAGCTTTATATCCAAGGGATTCATTATTACAATTGCATTTCCAGTACTTTATGTGTGGTTTAACATTATTTGAGTTTTGATTTGTTCGTATGACTTTTTTTGTTTTCCCTCTGTAGTGAAGCCCAAGAGCCAAAGGTATCACCACCACCTTCTAAAACGTCAGCAGCTGCTCAGTTGGATGAGCTCATGGCTCACCTGACTGAGATGCAGGCCAAGGTGAGTGCAGTCCAGATGATAAACAGGGCCCATGGGGTCACCAGTTTTTCTTTGTGGAACTCAGCTCTGCATTCTCCCACTTAGGAATTTTCCTAAGTTGTCATTGCTTTTTCCAGACTAAATTTAATTCCATGAATTAACCCATCTTTGTACTATGTGTCATTTAGACACAAAAATTAATATATAATATAGACTTTGATCTCAAGGAGCTGGAGTGTGCTTGGCAAAATGAGGCATCAGTTTTTTAACATTTATAGAATAAAAGCCAGGTGGTTTGCAAACATATGTGGAGCAAACATTACGGATATAGAGAGATTTTGGAGATTTAATCAGATAGTTGAAACCTGGGATGGACTCTGAAGAACTGGCAGAGTTTGGACATAAAGAGATGGGAAGAAAGGTGGTGTTCGTTGCAACGAGTCCTGATGGCAGAGGTATCTAAGGCTTGATAATGTGGAAGGATTTTCTTTTTTTTTTGAGACAGAATCTTGCTCTGTGACCCAGGCTAGAGTGAGGTGGCGCAATCTTGGCTCACTGCAACCTCCACCTCCTGGGTTCAAGCTATCCTCCTGCCTCAGCCTCCTGAGTAGCTGAGATTACAGGTCCCCGCCACTGCGCACAGCTAATTTTTGTTGTAGTTTTAGTAGAGACAGGGTGTCACCATCTTGGCCAGGCTGGTCTCAAACTCCTGACTTCGTGATCCACCTGCCTAGGCCTCCCAAAGTGCTCGGATTACAGGCGTGAGCCACTGTGCCTGGCCGAAAGGACTGTTAAAGAGACCTGACTAAGCAGGACAGAGGATACCAGTGAGCAAGCTGAGACACAGCAGGGGAGATCAAAGTGTAGTTCTGACAGTAGGAAGGGTGAGAAGTCCCAAGCCCATATTGAGATAAAATCTGCCTCTTTGTTCTAGTCTCTAGAACACCTCTAAAGTGGTGAGCTCACATGGTCTGGCGTGGAATGAAAATCTCAGATAAATAGGCTTAAAGATTTATTAAGGAAATATAATCCAGAATCCTTAAGGCAGAGAATCCAACCATTTTAAATCTGGTTGGAGGATTTGACATATACTCATGAGGTGACTGTGAAATAATTTCAAAGCAGTATGTAAGAACGTGTGTGATTGGAGGGGGCAGGGACCTTATCTTTAGAGCTCACCTTGGGACTCCCAGTGCTCAACACAGGGCCTGATACATTGTGAGCAACACATATTTATTAGCGAGATGAATAAATAAACATTACAAACAAGTTTTCCTTAATGGCTTACATCCTTTGATGGGCCAGTCTCTATAATAAAGCTGGGTAGATTGGCTCATTATGCTATATATCTGAAAATACTAGAAAAAAATGTACATTAGATTTAATTGTGTTGTGTTTCTAATTGATTTAACATGTATCTTGGTTTATTTAAATTTTTAATTTACAACGCCATCTTTTTTTTTGAGACGAATTCTTACTCCGTTACCCAGGCTGGAGTGCAGTGGCGTGATCTCGGCTCACTGCAACCTCTACCTTCTGGGTTCAAGCGATTCTAGTGCCTCAGCCTCCTGAGTAGCTAGGATTACAGGCATGCGCCACCATGCCCAGCTAATTTTTGTATTTTTAGTAGACGAGGTTTTGCTATGTTGCCCAGGCTGGCCTCAAACTTCTAAGCTCAGGTGACCTGTCTGCCTCAGCCTCTCAAAGTACTAGGATTACAGGCATGAGCCACTGTTCCTGGCCCCATTTATCTTTTGAATAAGCTTCACCTTCACGTTGTACAAAAATCAAAAGTACAAAAAGCTTGCACTTAAAACTGTTTCCTTCTCAGCTCTGTAGCCTAGCCATCCAGTTCTGCCCCACTGGAGATAGGCAGAATTTCCTGTCTCTTCTATATCTGTTCAGAAGTATTCTGGAAGGTACCAGTGAAGAGATAGAGATGTAGGTGTAGATGTAGTTATATTGTATTTTTACTTATTTTTCATAATTAATGTCAGTCACCCCTTCAGACCTTTCAGACACTAACCTTCTGAACACTAACCTCTTGAATATTAACTAACATATATTAGAGGAGGAAGGATGTCTGTCAGATGATCAAAATGTCTTGAAGGAAAATGAGCATTTTGATTGTTGACAATGTGATGTTTAACAGGCAGTAAAAGTAGGATAAGTAGAGGTCTTAAGGCAGACAGTAACAGATCACATTCAGGAGACTGAAGAGCCCAGCTGGCCTAAACAATGGAGGCCTTTTACAACATAGTATTAATAAAAGATGAGATTGGGAAAGATAAAAAGGGAGGACAGTGGATGGGAGGCTTTGAATGTCTGTCTGATGAGTGCAGACTTGATGTGGAGGCAATGGAGAGCCATTGTAGTTTTCTGATGAGTGAAGTATTCCGTAGATAGATGGTAGCAGTCGCTCAGCTGGAAAGGAGTAGAGAGAGCCAGAAGCAGAATATGAGGTTATGAAGGGTCAATTAGCCCCACCACCCCCTGGCTTTTTTTTAAAGTAAGGATCTTTCTTTGAATGGTTTATAATAATTTTGGACTTTGCTTAAATAATTCCAATCAATCAACAAGTCTTATCTGACGACTTCTCACCACCTTCTCCTATAACACTGATCTAAGTCATTATCTGATTAATCTCCCTATGTTCATTCTTGCTTGTCAACACTTAATTCTCCACTCAGCTACCACAGGGATCCTCCAGATTCCTTCACTCCTGTGCTTGAAATCCTGCAATGGCTCCCATCACCTTGGAATAAAACCCAAGTGTTTACCATGAGGTTCCTATGTGATCTTTGCCTCTCTCTCTCGATCACCTTCTCCTGCTGTGTTGAATCTCACTCCCTCTGCTTTAGCCCCACTGATTTCTTTGACTTTCCTTCTAATGTGCCAAGTTGTTTTCTTCCTCAGGGCCTTCCCTCCCCTAGAATGCTTTTCCCATAAATGCCAATATTTCTGAGTCCCAAGTATCTACTCAAATATTACTTTCTTAGAGGGGCCTTCTTTGATTATTACCTCCATCTAAATCAATTATTCTCACCATCTTCGTGTGTCATTTCTATCTCTCTATATAACATCTCTATCTGACATTATAACATATATTTGTTTGTTTAATTGTTTATTGTCTATCACCCACAGAATTCTATTCCATGAGACCAGACAGTTGGTCTGTCTTATCCTTGCTTTAATCCAAGTGCTTAGAGCAATGATTGGCACAAACCAGGTATTCAACAAATACTGCCAAATAAGTGAGTAAAATGGAGATGTGACTAGTTTTTGAACTGGGGTCATCCTAAGATCTTCAAAGGGTATCATTTTCATGTACTAAAATTCCTATGTTAAGAAAAGATTTACAAACAGAAGATTAGTCAGATTTCATTTGGCCTGAGGAGTTTAGGATGAAAGGGAGATGACAATATTTTTATTGGTGTTGAAATTTTAGATTCTTCCAATGCCTTGGAGGAAGGCTGGGGAGAGGCTAAGAGATCAGTCAGTAAAGGTGAATTTATAGAGTCATTAGAAGATGCCAGTGAGAATAGAAATACATGAGACTGATTCTGTTCTTGGTTCTTCCCTTGGGCCAGGTTGCAGTGAGAGCAGATGCTGGCAAGAAACACTTACCAGACAAGCAGGATCACAAGGCCTCCCTGGACTCAATGCTCGGGGGTCTGGAGCAGGAATTGCAGGACCTTGGCATTGCCACAGTGCCCAAGGGCCATTGTGCATCCTGCCGGAAACCGATTGCTGGGAAGGTGAGATGGGCTGAAATTTTGGTCCTACAGCCTTCTGTGTCTTTCTCTGTCCCAAGGATTGCTCGTTCTCCTTATAATTTGAGATGTTTTACTTGTCATGGATAATTACTAATCACAGTGCTCTGGCCACTGAGCTAAGTGCTTTACAAGTATTTCCTCATTTAATGGTCACATCAGCCCTTCAAGAAGCATGGTTGCTCCCTTTGTGAAGATAAGGAAGCTAAGGGCTCAAAGACATTAATGGACATATCCAAGGCCTAGTAAGAAGTAGAGATAAGATCTGAAACCAGTAGACTCTCTCCCGAGTGAGTTCTTAACCATTTTTCTGTACTGCCTTTACTGAGATGACCTTTCTCACTGCTCCCTTTGTTCAGACATTCCCAGTCTAAATTGATTACAATTTTCAGCTGAACTCAGCTCCAAGTCACAGCTGCAGACCCCTGTTCTGCATCATCCTTCACCAAAGCTATGATAAAAGGCTTTGAGACCTGACTGCATAGGGCATGGAATAAAGTGTTCAAAGTAGAGGAATTAAAACTGTCATTTGGCCTTTTCCTCTTCCAGGGGTCCCTTCCATGCCAAGGCTACAGTTACAACTTGTCTGTCATTAATGTGCTCTATGTTGTTTCGGCCACACCCTGTGGCAGTGGAGTGGTTGTGAACATTTACAGGCTTTCATCACAGTGATCAGTCAGGGAAGTGGGCATCCTTTTATTATCAATCCATAAAGCACAGATAACAGATGGCCTTAGGTGGAACCTAGGTCTAGGCCTCAGTGTTGTGTAATTCCACAGGGTGTTGTCTACAAGGGGTACAGTGTGAAGAGTGCTCCCTAGAGTTGTGCAACCTATAGGCTATAGAGCACTCAACTGGGCTCCTGTGTCAGGCTTCATTTCACTCCACAGGTGATCCATGCTCTAGGGCAATCATGGCATCCTGAACATTTTGTCTGTACTCATTGCAAAGAAGAGATTGGCTCCAGTCCCTTCTTTGAGCGGAATGGCTTGGCCTACTGCCCCAACGACTACCACCAACTTTTTTCTCCACGCTGCGCTTACTGCGCTGCTCCCATCCTGGATGTAAGTAAATCCCCACTCCTCTCCAGCTTTCAATCACTCATTCAGAGCCAGAGTCATGCTTTACAACTCTGCATCATTGTAATATCTGTGTGTTCCCTTTTCAGAAAGTGCTGACAGCAATGAACCAGACCTGGCACCCAGAACACTTCTTCTGCTCTCACTGTGGAGAGGTGTTTGGTGCAGAAGGTATGACCCAACTTGAGAGGTTGTATCCCACACCCCAGTGGGTAGTTATAAGACCAGCAACACCCTTCCTGGTAGTCGTGGGAGTCCTGGTTCCTATCACTACTATCGAAGCGCCCATTGCAGTACTAGACACCATCCCTCTCTACCTTTCTCCAACATTTATAAGTTCCCTTTAAATTGATTTTTTAAATCACAGAAATACAAATGCATAGTTTAAAACCTCAAATATTACTTCAAGGGTAACATTGAAAAAGACTTTTCTTGTTGAATATTGAAAATGTCTCGTTCTCATCCCCAAATCCAGTTCTCCTCTCCAAATTTTCTTAGCTGTTTCTTCTGTTATTTACTCATTTGTTGTTGTTGTTGTTGTTGTTGTGTGTTTTTTGGATGGAGTCTTGCTCTGTTGCCCAGGCCTGGAGTGCAGTGGTGCGATCTCTGGTGCGATCTCGGCCCACTGCGACCTCCACCTCCCGGGTTCAAGCGATTCTTCTGCCTCAGCCTCCCGAGTAGCTAGGACTACAGGCACTTGCCACCACGGCCAGCTAATTTTTGTATTTTTAGTAGAGACGGGGTTTCACCATATTGGCCAGGCTGGTCTTGGACTTCTCATCTCATGATCTGCCTGCCTCGGCCTCCCAAAGTGCTGGGATTAGGCATGAACTACCGTGCCTGGCCTGCTTATGTGTTTTAAATAATAACTTATCTTGTTATAGGTTGTTTTATTTTTCCAGTTTCAACCATTATGTATTGACTGTCTAGGAGGGAAGATGAGATTTAGAAATGTTATTATTACCTCACTCAGTCCCAACATATTTCCCCTCCCCTGTTTTTTCAATGTATAATTATGTCATAATTACAGATTAGATCAGTATTCAGTGTGTATATGTTGACAATGATAAAATACTGCTCACAAGCAAGCCATGTAGCAAACTGACTACACTAGAGTCTGGATTTTAGAGTCAGACTTCCCGGTTCAAATCTGGGTTGTGGTATTTATTCACTGTATGATGTTGTTCAAGTCATTTAACATCTCTGTACCTCACTTTCCTCATCAGTAAAATAGTCCTAATGAAATTGCCTACCTTATAGGGTTGTTATAAGGATTTAGAGACAATACAAGCATAGAATTTAGAACAGTGCCAAGCACACGGAGGTATAGTAATGTTAATATTATTATCACAGTGTCCTTTTTGTATAAATTCATTTTTTTCTTAAGTTAACATTTGAATCCTTTATGAAATTAGCTTTGTTTTCATTGTACTTATCACTAAGTTAGGTAACAGAACTGTGAAATTCTTTTCAAAATGGTCAACTATATCTGGCAATAAGTCAGTTTCTTTTCCTTTCTTTCCTTCTTATTTTTTTGCTGGAGATACCCCTCTAGGAGACTTTCTTCCTCCTGATTCAACATGAAATGATTTCTTCCTGCTGAGTAACAGTCATTCTGGTTCAGTAACTTAGAATTATATCTAGTAATTACTCTTAGAAATTCCTTTTATTACTTTCCTCTTTGGATGCTCTGTTTCCTGGGTCCCATGTCTATGTTTTATACATGTTACCACCTTTATTTTGGTGGGGAAAATCCCCTAGTAGCTTTCTGAGAAAGAATTTTTGAGAACTTGAATATCTGAAAATATTTTTATTCTGTCATTTCCCTTAAGTTGCCTGGGGATAGAATTCTAAGTGGAAACTCTTTTCCTTCATAATTCTGAAGACATTGCTTCACCGTCTTCTATCTTCCATAGTTGGCAAGTTTTTATTAAAATTTTTTTTATCCTTGATCCTTTCTACATGACCCATTCTTCCCCCTTTGTATGTTTGTTTCATGTGTTTTCTGAATCGTCGTTTTTTATAAATTTTCTTCTTTTTATGTTTGTTTTGAGCAACGTGGAATCAGAAAGCTGCTTTACTTTGTTTTTTTTTTCCTGTCCTTTTAGAATGAACTCAGTGGGGAAGGATTTCTCCTCTCTTACAAGTAAAAGCTGGTGCAGT
Source organism: Piliocolobus tephrosceles (assembly GCF_002776525.5). Taxonomy (NCBI): domain Eukaryota; kingdom Metazoa; phylum Chordata; class Mammalia; order Primates; family Cercopithecidae; genus Piliocolobus; species Piliocolobus tephrosceles. Next base: position 14,587,100 of record NC_045446.1, read on the forward strand.
CTTCTGTCTTTTCTGATTACTCTTAAAAAACCGTTCTAAATATAAAATCAATTTAAGAAACAAAACACAAAAACTAAGCCCATAGGTAATTCGGTCTGTGTAATAGTTAAGGCTTACAGCACTTTAAAAGTAACAGCCACTCCCTCTCTTTTTTAGGACCTTCAAGCTGCAGGAGGTGAGGACAGGGGTATGGCCTTTCATTTCTCCTGACCCCACTTTGTTATCTACCACCCTCACCCTTATTGCCAGCATTGACACCTGCCTGCTGTAGGCTTGAAACACTAGGGAGGATGGAGATGAGAATGGAAGGCAGGAAGGTCTAACTTGTCTGGAATTGTTATTAAATTGGCTGTATGCTCTCCAGGCCTGGCCAGTGTTTAGCTCTGACTTTTTTCCCTGAATTCTTTTTGGGATTAACACAGGTCCAACAGTGAACTCTTGATTGCCCTTTACGTGTCTTGACTGGCTGTTCTGTCCTTGTCATGTTTCTTTGAGGATTTGTTTTGTAAAGATTCTTTTTTTCAAGGGGCTTTCATTGTTCCCCCCTAGTGAACCCTTAGAAATTATTAACATGGTTCCAGATCATCTATTCCACTCAAATTTTCACAGAAGGACCGTGGATAACTTACTGTTTTCTCTGACAGCCAGTGGAGTTACAATTAATTTTTAGCTGCATGTTTCTATTCAGCTGCCATAGGCTCTTTCAGCCAGACTCACCTGTGGACTTTTTCCAGGGATAACTCTGATACCACTAACTGCATCTCACTAATGCCAAGGCACACATATCCAGCTCTCTGAGTGGTCCCACTGAAGTCTCTCTTTTAACCTGAGTGATAACCTCAGGTTATCTTGATAACAGGATTATACATCATCTTTCTTGGTGGTGATGAGGCACTCATAGCACAGTTTTCTTCAAAGAAATCTTTCTCTCAGTTTTCCTTTCTCTTTACCTGTTTTCTCCTGAACATGAGTGAGGAATTCCAGAATTGTACAAATAGTCTTTGGCTACCTGTTTGGAGGGATGTTTTGCATTTCAATTTGGAATTTGATATATATTACGTTTTGGTGCCTTACATTTGTTTACACTGGTCTTTGCCAATACTGCTGATCCATGGTTGTCTGTTACTATTTAAGAATGAGACACTAAAATGCTAATTTCAAACTCCATGGATATAGACAGAAATTGTTGACTGGTGGACTTGACTGTACGGTACTCAGGTAAGTTGCTCTGGCCATTTTGTTGAGTGACTCCTGAATATGACAATCTTAGGTCTTTTCTGTTGAGCCAATTACGCTAAAGAGATGTTCTCTTTGCCAGCATTCTGAGATTGAAAAAGGGGATGGGGGAATGGACTTTTCACCATTCAGCATGTCAACTTTTACTTAATTCCCATTTTTCAGTAGAGAGCTTGACTCATTTCCTCATGGTGTCCAACATCCCTGATCATTGAAACTCTCTTGTTCAATATTTACAGAAATAATCACTGCATCTTACCATAAGATAAGGGATCTAACCTTCTAATCGTTCTTTAGACTTTCAACCAGTCCTGTTTCTAGCCTTGAAGAATACCTCATGCATTCAATTCCTGAGCCCCTCTGATATTATTGTATTCAAGATGGCTTGATTTTTATTGGCCTCTCCCATCTGTGGAGACATAAGTTCCAGTTTTCTTATTTATGTTAAGTCAGTTGCCACTCTTATAACCTACTTTAAATTCTTGAAAATTTAGCTAATATCTCACCTGGTGGCATATCCTTTACTTTTTTATCTTTCTTTATGGCTCTTTATAATTTACATAATTCCTTAACTGTCATGTTAATGATGTTTCAGGAGGGAGTAAAGAAAATCCCATGTGTTTAGGCCCTTTGCTAATATGGAGACTTTCCCAAATATCAGGCATATTATTATGTATATGGTTAAAAATAATTTATTTGATGCCACCACAGTCTTGTGAGAGCAAGTTTATTCCACATTTTACCTAGTTATAGATAAAAATTGTGAGTCTCAGGTAGGTAAAAGATTTTCTTAAAGTCACACAGTTAGAAAGTTGAAGAGGCAAGATTTCAACTTGGGTATCATTTCTGCAAGTTCCATGTTTTTCAGAAAACATCACAACTGCCTTTTGACTGAAACTCAATTCCTCTTCTGCTGTTGCATCTCTTTACTTTTGTGGTACCAACACAATATGCTTTATTTGACAATAGACCCAGATACAGTGGCGCTGACAGATTCCACAAGCAAAGTGTCCTGTAGTAATTTGCTTGTTCACTGGAGCTTGCTCAATGCTTTTTCACAAATCATTAGGTATTTCATTTCTAGATGGTATTTTACCTAAGCAGCATTTTTCATTGTCACTTAATCCAAATCATATTAAAATGTGTTACAGTAATTTATATTGTACTGGTAGCCATAAAAGTCTGAGAATTAGTTGAGTAGAACAGTCAGCAAGTGAATACTGCCCCATGGATCATTATGATGGAGAAGTTGCCTGAAAGCAGAACAACAGGACATAGGCACATTTCAAGTAGAGACATAAGTTAGATACACATACACAAAAATATCCAATCCATAGGATGACCAGAAAGCACCATGAAGGTAGTTAGTTCTCATTTTCTTGACTCAGGCCCCTTCTAGACAGCCAGGGCTGATGGTGTCATTTATGGCTTTATATAAACAGGAAACAACACTTAAAACATATTTGTACATAAAGTTGCATGACAAAAAGTGACATTTATTAATCAGAAGCTCTACTTGGGTTGTATTTTCCTTTTTATGCCTGGCTTTCTGTAAAAAGGTCTCCTGCCATATGGTCAGTCCATTAATTAGGTGACATCCTGCCTCACCCCAAGTTACATAGTCACAAAGAGTTTCTATAATGACAGTTTAACCACTGAGCCTCCTGGGAAATTAAATTCATCTATATTTTTTCATCAGTTCAGAGAATTCCTCTTTAAGGCTCAAGCCATTGGGCCTTAGCTTCCTCCCACAGGGATGAGCTCTTCAGTGTCTACCTGTGTTTCTTTTTAATTGTTCATTATCCAGGCCATGTGGGTGCTCCCTAATTTCCCCTGCGGCTAAGAGCCTCACCAGAGTATAAACACTGTCCCTCTTTTTGTGGCACTTTTAATTGTCAGTATTTCTCATTCTTCCTCATGAGGTAATTGGTCCCAGAGAGATCCTCCAAGAAAGCAAGAGCTGAAACTTTCTTAATTTATTAGATTATGAAATGCAGGGTTATCACAGCAAGTTTGGCTGATTGCTTTTGATTCCCTTCCTGAGATCTACCTGAGTTGAAACAGAGGCTGTTACTCCCCTGTTGTCCCACTCTCAAAACCAGCTGTCCAGCAGATGCCTAGATGAGGGTCATTTTTCAGATAGTTGGCATGTCTTAAGTAATACCTACCTATAGACAAGCTCAGTTTTGTGTCATTTGCTTTATGCAGCACCAGCATCACCTGGGGACTTGTTAGAAATGTGAAATCTTGGGCCCCATCCCAGACCTATTGAATTGAAAACTCAGGGTGGAAGACCCAGCAATCTGCATTTTATCAAGTTCCCAGATGAGTAATGCACACTAAAGTTTGAGAAACACTATTACGCTACACAAAATAGACAGGTGGTTGCAGGTATTTGTTTTTCTTACATAGTAGGACTTACGGTATTCAGTTTCCCTTGAATAGACTCTACACATCATTTGACAGAGTAAGTAAAAAGTAAAGTGAGCTCTCCTGTGTCTCAGGCGTTTAGAAGAAGAACACAGGACAGCATATAAAATCAGTAGTTTAGATTCAGATCTGTAGGCCTCAGAATTCTGCTAAACTGTCTGCTTTTTAAAGAAAGCAAAGCTGAACAAAGCAAGGCATGTGAAAAAGTGCTGAGGTAGTGGAAAAACTGCAGCTATATGGTTTGGGTCCCAACACCTAGCTGTTTCTATTGCCATGTTGTGATCTGGCTGCCGTTATCAAAGCTGATTTCTAGAAATAGTATTTTCTAGGTAGTCTGCTTTACAGAACACTGTGCATGCTTTGCTTACATGCTGTTTTAGTGGAGAAGAGGTAGAACTCTTATATTTACAAAATTATTTGTGCTCAGCTGATACTGTCAGTTCCCACAGAGAGGTCAAAGTCAGGATGCATTTAAGTTAGAGGTATGACATTGAAGTTAGGCTTTGAAGTTAGGCCTAGATTTGAATCTCAGCTCCTCTACTGACTAGTCAGGTGTAAATTTTCTAAGCTGTCTTTTCTCATTTGTTAAATGGGGCTAAAGCCTGCTTCAGAAGGTTGCTCTGAAAAAATCTCATTTTAATTTAATACTATAGACAGAGCCTTCAATGGAACCAGTACAATGCAGATGCTCCATAAATGGGATTGCTGATAATATAGTCTTCATTTTAGGTGTCTAAGTAAATACTAAGGAGGGTTTCTTACATAAAAGTTAATCCATTTATACATATTCTAGTCAATGCTGAAGTGAGACTCTAAACTGCCATATACTCTGGAGCAGATGATCTCAAGTATGCTATTGTAATATTGTTCTTATGTCTGCTCATTCAATATGTATTTATTGAGCAACTACTATATAATGTGTCAGGCATTATTCTAAGTACTAGGGATATAGTGACAAAAAGGAAAGTTCTTGCCCTCATGATTAATGTATTCTGGTGGAGGAGACAAACAGTAATCAAACCAGTCAACTAACTACTACCTATTCTGCATGGTTAGGGAGAGAGTGATTAGATACTATTTGAGACACAGTGGTTGAGTCACTTTTTCTCTTAGGCAGACCCCTGAGGTAATCAAAGGATTAAGCCATTTGGGAATCTCAGGGAAGTGAGTTTCAAAACAAAGCAAATATATCACTGGAATAAGTGCTTAAGGATCAATTAGTTAATTTTTTTTTTAAGTGTAAAGACAATAAAAACACCTTGCAGAAACTTTTGTTTTTAACTTATTACCCTGTTAACCTCAAGCAATACAAAAACCTTTTTCCTTCCAGTGTTTTTCTACGTTTTTCATACATGGGCACACATAAGTTATTGTGTGCCTAAAATTGTTTTTTTATACTTAAGCGTTTCTCCATGTTGTTTCATCATAACTTCATAATATTTTTATAATAATTTTAACATTATCAATTATTCCATTAGGGATTTATATAAATAAACAAAAAATAAAATACTGTATGCCTAAAGATTTTCACTGAAGCATTGTTATAGTTCCAAACATTGGAAACAACTAAATGTATTAACAATAGTATCATATTTAGATTACTTCTGGTGTTTAGTAGTACTGTAATGAATATCATTAAACATAATGTTTTCTTCTTTTGAATTATTTGTATTAATTAATTCCCAGGACTTAGAGGTCTACACCTTTTTTAAGAAAACCTTGATATAGATTATCAAGTGACTCTCCAAAAGAATAATACAGTTAATATTATTACCAGGAATATATGAATATATGGATCATTCCATATATCTTCTAGCATTGAGTATATTTATTTAACACTGTTTTTACTACTTAGCTAAAATTAGAAAATCAACTACTGATTAGCAAAAATTATGAATTCATTGTTTTCTTTTGAGTTTCCTGACTTACTCATAATATCCAACATATTATTATTAAAAGTATCTATTTTGGGGCTATTTGTTGATTTGTGAGGTGCACTTGTTTTAAAAGGTTTTAAAAAACATTCACTATGAGTTTCTCATTCTCAGTGTAGCTCCATTACCTGGACATGGGATCAGGAAGACTCAAGCCAAGAATTTTCTAATATGTGTCTAACAGTGAAAATTTCATGTATTAAAGAGAAAGTTCTTATACCTCAACAAATTGCTTTTTAAATGTTTTTATTATAGTACAGTCTAAACCTTAAAGTGCTTCCTTACCTAGCTTCAATAAGTATAAGTGTTTTGCCAAATGGATTCCTCTATTAACTTTCACCCATCCATCCGCATTTTTTCTTGCTGGAATATTAAGAAGCAAGTTTAGAAGTCATGTAATCTCATCAAGAATAGGTTTCAGGTGGTGGGTGCAGTATACTTCTTGTTGAATCACATCAGGAGGTATATAATGACTGGTTGACCACTTTTATTGATAACTAACATTGACCACTAGATTTAAGCAGTGTCATCCTGATCCATTTTAAAGTTCCCTGTTGATGACTATTGCCTAAATCCAATGGAATAGGCGGTAAAATGCTGAATTTTCTATTATTCCTTCTATAGTTATTAGCTGAGTTCTACAAAAACTTTCTATCATAAATTATTGGATTATCTTGAAATATATCTCACACAGGAAAGGTGAGATAAGTGTTTGACACTTTCTGTTATTAAGAGTAATTATAAGGATAATAAATGGGTTCATTAACAATATCCAATGGAAACCAATAAATTTTTAATTTTTAAAAATCATTATGCACTCATGGAGTTACATGTACTTGGTATAATTTGATTTATTGAAGTAGTGTTTTTTAATGCTCACGTTTTTTTCTCATCTGAGGTCAGAGGCAGCCCCTTCAATATGGTTACTGTATCTTTCTGATATGATCCCAGTAATCTTCCTATTTCCTTGGCACAGCAAGGTACATCAGGCCTATCTTGTCAACTCTGCCACATACTTGGAATCATCCATTTCTCCAAAAAGACTGCTGCAGTGAGGGTATTTAAAAATTAAGAGTGTTCATTATTTCTGGGATGTGATTTCTTCTACATTTTTCAGTGGACAGAGCTTCAGATCTACTTTCTAAGGTTTTTAAATTTTGTAGAGACAGGGTCTCACGCTGTCTCCCAGGCTGGAGTGCAGAGGTGCTGTCATAGCTTGCTGCAGCCTTGGACTCCTGGGCTCAAGCAATTCTCCCACATCAGCCTTCTGAGTAGCTGGGACTACAGATGTGTACCACCAGGTCGGGCTAATTTTTAAAATTTTTTTGTAGAGAGTGGGTCCGACTATGTTGCCCAGGGCTCATCTCAAACTCCAGGCTTCAACCAATCTTCCTGCCTCAGCCTCTCAAAGTTCTGGGAGTACAGCCAGGAGCCACTGCACCTGGATAGAATCTGTTCTTTTTTTTTTTCTTTTAAAGAAAAGTAAGTCATGGGTTCATACTAATATATCTGATATAGTGTAAGAATACAGTTTTGTTTGATTTGTTTGATTACTTGTGTCTTTTTTAATGCTGGAAATCTTGCTTTCCAAAGCCATTAATATAATTATTTGCTTTATTATACAATCTACCTATAATAATTTCAAAAAATACATAAATATTATAAATGAACCAATTATTTTTATTGTGTGTATATATATGCATGTATATATAGTATTGTATTATTTTATTGTATATTTTTAAGGTACACAACATGATATTTTGATATACACAGTGAAATATTTACTACAGTGAGGCAAATTAACATACCCATCCTCACTCATAGTAACCCTTTTCATGTGTATGTGGTAAGAGCATCAGAATCTACTCTCAGCACATTTCTAGTAGACATAAAAACAGTTTAAGATTTCTTTTTAGCTCATTTTGTCTTTAGAATGCATCATTAGGACTGTACACTCTCAACACTATCATTTAAAGTTACTTGAATGAACTATTTCTTTTTTATTATTATACTTTAAGTTCTGGGGCACATGTGCAGAATGTGCAGGTTTGTTACATAGGTATACACATGCCATGGTGGTTTGCTGCACCCATCAATCCATCATCTACATTAGGTATTTCTCCTATATTATCCCTCCCCTAGCCCCTGGCTCCCCATTAGGCCCCAGTGGGTGATATTCCCCTCCCTGTGTCCATGTGTTCTCATTGTTCAACTCCCACTTATGAGTGAGAACATGTGGTGTTTGGTTTTCTGTTTTTGTGTTAGTTTGCAGAGAATGATGGTTTCCAGCTTCATCCATGTCCCTGCAAAGGACATGAACTCATCTTTTTTTATGGCTGCATAGTATTCCATGGTGTATATGTGCCACATTTTCTTTATCCAAACTATCATTGATGGGCATTTGGGTTGATTACAAGTCTTTGCTTTTGTGAATAGTGCCGCAGTAAACATACGTGTGCATGTGTCTTTATGATAGAATGATTTATAATCCTTTGGGTATATACCCAGTAATGGGATTGCTGGGTCAAATGCTATTTCTGGATCTAGATCCTTGAGGAATTGCCACACAGTCTTCTACAATGGTTGAACTAATTTACACTCCCACCAACAGTGTAAAAGCATTCCTATTTCTCCATATTCTCTCCAGCATCTGTTGTTTTCTGACTTTTTAATGATCACCATTCTAACTGGCATGAGATGGTATCTCATTGTGGTTTTGATTTGCATTTCTTTAATGACCAGTGATGATGAGCTTTTTTTTTTTCATATGTTTGTTGGCTACATAAATGTCTTCTTTTGAGAAGTGTTTGTTCATGTCCTTTACTCACTTTTTGATGGGGTTTTTTTTTCTTGTAAATTTGTTTAAGTTCATTGTAGATTCTGGATATTAGTCCTTTGTCAGATGGATAGATTCCAAAAATTTTCTCCCATTTTGTAGGTTGCCTGTTCACTCTGATGATACTTTCTTTTGCTGTGCAGAAGCTCTTTAGTTTAATTGGATCCCATTTGTCAATTTTGGCTTTTGTTGCCATTGCTTTTGGTGTTTTAGTCATGAAGTCTTTGCCTATGCCTATGTCCTGAATGGTATTGCCTAGGTTTTCTTCTAGGAATTTTATGGTTTTAGGTCTTACGTTTAAGTCTTTAATCCATCTTGAGTTAATTTTTGTATAAGGTGTAAGGAAGGGGTACAGTTTCAGTTGTCTGCATATGGCTAGCCAATTTTCCCAACACCATTTATTAAATAAGGAATCCTTTCCCTGTTGCTTGTTTTTGTCATGTTTGTCAAAGATCGGATGGTTGTAGATGTGTGGTGTTATTTCTGAGGCCTTTGTTCTGTTCCATTGATCTATATATCTGTTTTGGTACCAGTACCTTGCTGTTTTTGTTACTGTAGCCTTGTAGTGTAGTATGAAGTCAGATAGCATGATGCTTCCAGCTTTGTTCTTTTTGCTTAGGATTGTCTTGGCTATGCGGGCTAATTTTTGGTTCCATATGAAATTTAAAGTAGTTTTTTCTAATTCTATGAAGAAAATCAATAGTAGCTTGATGGGGATAGCATTGAATGTATAAATTACTTTGGTCAGTATGGCCATTTTCACGATAGTGAGTCTTCCTATCCATAAGCATGGAATATTTTTCCATTTGATTGTGTCCTGTGTTATTTCCTTGAACAGTGGTTTGTAGTTCTCCTTGAAGAGGTCATTCATATCCCTTGTAGATTGTATTCCAAGGTATTTAATTCTCTTTATAGCAATTGTGAATGAGTTTCACTCATGATTTTTCTATTATTGGTGTATAGGAATGCTTGTGATTTTTGCACATTGGTTTTGTATCCTGAGACTTTGCTGAAGTTGCTTATCATCTTTAGGAGATTTTAGGCTAAGATGATGGGGTTTTCTAAATATACAATCATGTCATCTGCAAACAGAGATAATTTGATTTCCTCTTTTCCTGTGTGAATACTCTTTATTTCTTTCTCTTGCCTGATTGCCCTGGCCAGAACTTCCAACACTGTGTTGAATAGGAGTGGTGAGAGACAGCATCCTTGTCTTGTGCCGATTTTCACAGGGAATGGTTCCAGTTTTTGCCCATTCGCTATGATATTGGCTGTGAGTTTGTCATAAATAGCTCTTATTATTTTGAGATACATTCCATCAATACCTAGTTAATGAGAGATTTTATCATGAAGAGGTGTTAAATTTTGCCAAAGGCCGTTTCTGCATCTATTGAGATAATCATGGTTTTTGTCATTGGCTCTGTTTATGTGATGGATTACATTTATTGATTTATGTATGTTGAACCAGCTTTGCATCCCAGGTATGAAGCCAGCTTGATCGTGGTGGATAAACTTTTTGATGTGCTGCTGGATTCAGTTTGCCAATATTTTATTGAGGATTTTCACATTGATGTTCATCAGGGATATTGGCCTGAAGTTTTCTTTTTTTGTTGTGTCTCTGCCATGTTTTGGTATTAAGATGATGCTGGCCTCATAAAATGAGTTAGGGAGGATCCCCCTCTTTCTGTTGTTTGGTATAGTTTCAGCAATGCTATCAACTCCTTTTTGTACCTGTGGTAGAATTCTGTGTGAATCCACCTGGTCCCGGACTTTCTTTGGTTGGTAGGCTATTAATTACTGCCTCAATTTCAGAACTTGTTATTGGTCTATCCAGGCATCCGACTTCTTCCTGGTTTAGACTTGGGAGGGTGTATGTGTCCAGGAATTTATCCATTTCTCCTAGATTTTCTAGTTTATTTGCATAGAGGTGTTTACAGTATTCTCTGACGGTAGTTTGTATTTCTGTGGGATCAGTGGTGATATCCCCTTTATCATTTTTTTGTGTCTATTTGATTCTTATCTCTTTTCTTCTTTATTAGTCTGACTAGCAGTCTATTTATTTTGTTGATCTTTTCAAAAAACCGGCTCCTGGATTCACTGATTGTTTGAAGGGTTTTTCATGTCTCTATCTCCTTCAGTTCTGCTCTGATCTTAGTTATTTCTTGTCTCCTGCTAGCTTTTGAATTTGTTTGCTCTTGCTTCTCTAGTTCTTTTAATGTAATTTTAGGGTGTTGATTTTAGATCTTTCCTGCTTTCTCTTGTGGGCATTTAGTGCTATAAATTTCCCTCTACATACTGCTTTAAATGTGCCCCAGATTGTGGTACATTGTGTCTTTGTTTTCATTGGTTTCAAATAACTTCTTTATTTCTGCCTTAATTTTGTTATTTACCCAGTAGTCATTCAGGAGCAGGTTTTCAGTTTCCATGTAGTTGTACGGTTTTGAGTGAGTTTCTTAATCCTAAGTTCTAATTTGATTGCACTGTGGTCTGAGAGACTGTTTGTTATGATTTCCATTCTTTTGCATTTGCTGAGGAGTGTTTTACTTACAATTATGTAGTTGATTTTAGAATAAATGCGATGTGGTGCTAACAAGAATGTATATTCTGTTGATTTCGGGTGGAGAGTTGTATAGATGTCTATTAGGTCCGCTTGGTCCAGAGCTGAGTTCAAGTCCTGAATATCCTTGTTAATTTTCTGTTTCATTAATCTGTCTAATATTGACAGGGGGGCGTTAAAGTCTCTCACTGTTATTGTGTGGGAGTCTAAGAGTCTGGGTCTTTGTAGGTCTCTAAGAACTTGCTTTATGAATCTGGGTGTTCCTGTATTGGGTGCATATATAATTAGGATAGTTAGTTCTTGTTGCATTAATCCCTTTACCATTATGTAATGCCCATCTTTGTCTCTTTTGATCTTTGTTGCTTTACAGTCTTTTTTTATCAGAGACTAGGATTGCAACCCCTGCTTTTTTTTTTCTTTCCATTTGCTTGGTAAATATTCCTCCATCCCTTTTGTTTTGAGCCTATGTGTGTCTTTGCATGTGAGACGGGGCTCCTGAATACAGCACACTAATGGGTCTTGACTCTTTATCCAATTTGCCAGTCTGTGTCTCTTAATTGGGGCATTTAGCCCATTTTACATTTAAAGTTAATCTTGTTATGTGTGAATTTGATCCAGTCATTATGATGCTAGTTGGTTATTTTGCCTGTTAGTTGATGCAGTTTCTTCATAGCATCTGTGGTCTTTACAATTTTGTATACCAGTTATACCTTTCTGTGTTTAGTGCTTCCTTTAGGAGCTCTTGTAAGGCAGGCCTGGTGGTGACAAAATCTCTCAGCATTTGCTTGTCTGTAAAGAATTTTCTCTTTTGTTTATGAAGCTTAGTTTGGCTGGATATGAAATTCTGGGTTGAAAATTCTTTTCTTTAAGAATGTTGAATATTGGCCCCCACTCTCTTCTGACTTGTAGGGTTTCTACCAAGAGATCCACTGTTAGTCTGATGGGCTTCCCTTTGTGGGTTACCCGGCCTTTCTCTCTGGCTGCACTTAATATTTTTTCCTTCATTTCAACCTTGGTGAATCTGATGATTGTGTGTCTTGGGGATGCTCTTCTCAAGGAGTATCTGTGTTGTTCTCTGTATTTCCTGAATTTGAATGTTGCTAGGTTGGGGAAGTTCTCCTGGATAATATCCTGAAGAGTACTTTTAAACTTGGTTCCATTCTCCCCATCACTTTCAGGTATACACCAGTCAAACATAGATTTGGTTTTTTCACATAGTCCCATATTTCTTGGAGTCCCATTTCTTTTCATTATTTTTTCCCTAATCTTGTCCGCTTGCTTTATTTCATTAAGTTGACCTGCAATCTCTGATATCCCTTCTTCTGCTTGATCGTTTCGGCTATTGATACGTGTGTTTGCTTCACAAAGTTCTTGTGCTGTGTTTTTCAACTCCATCAGGTCATGTATGTTCTTCTCTAAACTGGTTATTCTAGTTAGCAATTCATCTAACCTTTTTTCAAGGTTCTTAGCTTCCTTGCATTGGGTTAGAACATGCTCCTTTGGCTCGGAGGAGTTTGTTATTACCCACCTTCTGAAGCCTGCTTCTGTCAGTTCATCAAACTCATTCTCCATCCAGTTTTGTTCCCTTGCTGGTGAGGAGTTGTGATCCTTTGGAGAAGAGGCATTCTGGTTTTTGGCATTTTCAGCCTTTTTGCGTTGGTTTCTCCCCATCTTCTTGGATGTTTCTACCTTTGGTCTTTGAACTTGGTGACCTTCAGTTGGAGTGTCTGAGTGGATGTCCTTTTTGTTGATGTTGATGCTATTCCTTTCTGTTTGTTAGTCTTCCTTCTAGCAGTCAGGCTTCTCTGCTACAGATCTGCTGGAGTTTGCTGGAGGTAGACTCCAGACCCTGTTTGCCTGTGTATCACCAGCAGAGGCTACAGAACAGGGAAGATTGCTGCCTGTTCCTTCCTTTGGAAGCTTCATCCCTGAGTGGTGCCTACCAGATGCCAGCCAGAGCTCTCCTGTATGAGGTGTCAGTCAGCCCCTACTGGGAGGTGTCACCCAATCATGAGACATGGGGGCCATGGACCTACTCAAGGAGGCAGTCTGACCCTTAGTAGAGCTCAAACCCTGTGCTGGGAGATCCACTGCTCTCTTCAGAGCTGTCAGGCAGGGATGTTTAAGTCTGCTGAAGCTGAGCCCACAGCCACCCCTTCCCCCAGGTGCTCTGTCCCAGGGATTTAGGGGTTTTATCTATAAACCCCTTACTGGGGCTGCTGCCTTTTTTTTCAGAGATGCTCTGCCCAGAAAGGAGGAATCTAGAGAGGCAGTCTAGCCACAGCAGCCTTGCTGAGCTGCAGTTGGCTCCACCCAGTTTGATCTTCTGAGTGGCTTTGTTTACACTGTGAAGGTAAAACCACCTACTCAAGCCTCAGTAATAGTGGACGCTCCTCCCCTCACCAAGCTCTGGCATCCCAGGTCGAACTCAGACTGCTGTGCTTGCAGCAAGAATTTCAAACTAGTGGATCTTAGCTTGCTGGACCCCATGGGGGTGGGACCTGCCAAGCCAGACCACTTGGCTCCCTGGCTTAAGCCGCCTTTCCAGGGAAGTGAACAGTTCTGTCTTGCTGGCATTCCAGGCGCCCCTGGGATATGAAAAACAAACAAATAAACAAAAAACTCCTGCAGCTAGCTCAGTGTCTGCCCAAACAACCACACAGTTTTGTGCTTGAAACCCAGGGTCCTGGTGGCGTAGGCACAAGAGGGAATCTCCTGGTCTGCGGTTGTGAAGACTGTGGGAAAAGTACAGTATCTGGGCCAGAGTGCACTGTTCCTCACAGCATAGTTTCTAATGGCTTCCCTTTGCTAGGAGAGGGAGTTCCCTGACCCCTTGCACTTCCCAGGTGAGGCGACGCCCCACCCTGCTTCAGTTTGCCCTCCATGGGCTGCATCCACTATCCGGTCAGTCTCAATGAGATGAACTGGTTACCTCAGTTGGAAATGCAGAAAGCACCTGCCTTGTGCATCAATCTCGCTGGGAACTGCAGACCAGAGCTGTTCCTATTTGGCCATCCTGCCAGCAATCTCCAAATTATTTCTTTTATTGCTCGTGTCATCGGTTTGATGTACAGTTAATTTGCTTCAATTTGATTGAATTTTTTAGGGATTTGTGTTTTTCTATTTTAATTTTTTCACTTTTTAATTTTATACAACAATAATTGAAACCATACATATACTTCGGAGCTCTTTGTATTAGCTATGTTTTTCTGGAATATAATCAGCAAATATTTTCTTCAGATTGTTCTTTGTCTTTGTTTATGGTGCTTTTTTGACATGTGTAAGTCATTCAGATTTTTTTTTATGTAGCTAAATTTATTAATATTTAACTAGCTTTTGGAATTTGGGCCCTATTTATGACAGTTTTTCTATTTCCAGATTAAAGAGGAATACATCATTAATGACAAGCTATGAAATGCAAATGCACACATTAAAAAAACCCTGGCCAGGCGCGGTGGCTCACGCCTGTAATCCCAGCACTTTGGGAGGCCGAGGTGAGCGAATCACGAGGTCAGGAGATCGAGACCATCCTGGCTATCATGGTGAAACTCCGTCTCTACTAAAAATACAAAAAAATGAGCCAGCCGTGGTGGCGGGCACCTGTAGTCCCAGCTCCTCAGGAGGCTGAGGCAGGAGAATGGCATGAACCTGGGAGGCAGAGCTTGCAGTGAGCCGAGGTCTTGCCACTGCACTCCAGCCTGGGTGACAGAGCAAGACTCTGTCTAAAAAACAAAACAAAACAAAACAACAACAACAACAACAACAAAACCCTAAGTATCATTAGCCTTTTGGGAAATACAAATCAAAACTACCATGAGATAACATTGTACAGATAGATAACATCCATTTGATTGATTAAACAGGAAATATCTGGATATATCAAGTGATATAAAGACTGAGGAAGAAGTGGGATTTTCATACACTGCTGGTAAACAATCAAAATATACCCACACACACACACAAAAAAGAGGAATACATCTATTTTTAATTTAAATATATGGTATGAGTCATTGTGTCTAGATCTTGCATCCATTTAGAAATTATTATTTACTAGTATTTTATTTTAAAATATTAGACACTTTTTTTTTCTTCCCAGATGCTGTTTTAGATACTGGAGATATAATGGTGACAAGATCAACAATATCTAGTTTCTCTCAGAGCTAATGTTCCATAAGGAGAGACAGATCACAAAGATGATTTTAGATAATGGTAAATGCTATAAAGACAGTGAAAGAAGATGATGTGACAAGGAGGGACTGAAGAGATGCCTCTCCGATAAGATGATATTTGAGTGATTCCTGCATCACATGAAGAGGGCAACTATATCAGGCTCTGGGACAGAACTCTCCAAGCCAAGGGAATACTTAGTACAAAGGCACTGAGGAGCAGTAGCCCCTAACACTTATTAAAAGTTTACTATGAACCAGACACACTGCCAAAACACTTCACCTGCATTATCTCATTTATTTCTTACAACTACCCTTTGAATTAGGTAACAGTAATCATCCTGTTTTGAATACAAGGACCCTGAGATTGCCAAATACTTCACCTGCATTATCTCATTTATTTCTTACAACTACCCTTTGAATTAGGTAACAATAATCATCCTATTTTGAATACAAGGACTCTGAGATTGAAAGGGCCTCCTCTCAGTCTCCAGTGTAGCTTTCAGGGCTCAACCTGCAACAGTGAATTCCTGATTTTATCTCTCCAGGCTTTCATGAGAAGGACAAGAAGCCATATTGCCGGAAGGATTTCTTAGCCATGTTCTCACCCAAGTGTGGTGGCTGCAATCGTCCAGTGTTGGAAAACTACCTTTCAGCCATGGACACTGTCTGGCACCCAGAGTGCTTTGTTTGTGGGGTCTGTATAATCACTTTTCTTCTGGACTTAGGGAAAGTCAAGGGTTCTCCTCTCTGAGAGGAAGAGCTGCAGTTAGTGAAATGATTCGCAGTCCTGAATGAGGAATGGATGTGGGCATCCTAAAGGAGAAACGAGATACAAATCCATTGTGGGCATTTGCTTGTCTGTTTTGCAAGCAGGCAATCTAGCCTCCATTTGTCAAGAATCTGAGGGAAATTCCTGTAGCTGGCAGGTAACTGGCAGGAATTTCAAGGCTGAAAATTTTACTTTGCTGACATTTTACCCCTTGACATTTGCATTCCTTTTCTCTCTCTTCTCTCTACCCCTAGGACTGCTTCACCAGTTTTTCTACTGGTTCCTTCTTTGAACTGGATGGACGTCCATTCTGTGAGCTCCATTACCATCACCGCCGGGGAACGCTCTGCCATGGATGTGGACAGCCCATCACTGGCCGTTGTATCAGTGCCATGGGGCACAAGTTCCATCCTGAGCACTTTGTGTGTGCTTTTTGCCTGACACAGTTGTCGAAGGGCATTTTCAGGGAGCAGAATGACAAGACCTATTGTCAACCTTGCTTCAATAAGCTCTTCCCACTGTAATGCCAACTAATCCACAGCCTCTTCAGGTTCCTTATACAATTTAAACCAAGAGAGGAGAGGAAAGGGTAAATTTGCTGTTCTGACCTTCTGCTTAATAGGCTTATAGAAAAAGGTGATGAGCAAATAAATGAACTTCTAGACTTTACATGACTAGACTGATAATCTTATTTTTGAGGCTTCTATACAGTTAATTCTATACATTCTCTTTCTCTCTTCTCCAATCAAGTGCTTGGAGTTAGATTTAGGTTCTTCTATCTAGTCCCCCTACAGATGTATTTTCCACTTGCATAATTCATACCAACACTGGTTTCCTTAGGTTTCTCCTTTTTCACCTCTGCTGATGGCCCTACTCAGATTTTCTCTAATTTGGTCCCGATACTTGTCTCTTTTCAAGTTTTCCCATGTCCCTGTGGCTCACTGTCTTACAATCACTGCTGTGAAATCATGATACCACTCCTACCTCTTTGCATCTTCCTTCAGTGTATTTTTGTTTTTCAAGAGGAAGTAGATTTTAACTGGACAACTTTAAGTACTGACATCATTGATAAATAAACCAGCTTGTGGTTTCAATAACTCATTGTCATATTTGTTTGGGAGATAAACTTTGTGCTTCCTGTGTTATATACTAGGCACTATGTACAGTTATGATTATATCAACCCTCTTGTTTCCTTCCATCCAATGCACACTTTAAAAATTTTAATTGGAAGAAATTAAAAGGAGGGTCTCCTTTTCACTAATTTTTGTTTTTAGTTTGGTCCCATAACCATTTTATTTTCTGGACTTAGATGATTGAATCATTTTTAAAAATGACAAAACTTGTTAAGATTGTTTTTATTACTGTGTTTACAGAAGGAGAAACTCTGGCTCTCCATTAGATACATTACAAATTCATTTCTTTTTTTTTTTTTCTGAGATGGAGTTTCACTCTTGTTGCCCAGGCCAGAGTGCAATGGTGTGATCTCAGCTGACCACAACCTCCACCTCCTGGGTTCAAGCAATTTTCCTGCCTCAGCCTCCCAAGTAGCTGGAATTACAGGCGTGTGCCACCATGCCCAGCTAATTTTTGTATTTTTAGTAGAGACGGGGTTTCTCCATGTTGGTCAGGCTGGTCTTGAACCCCTGACTTCAGGTGATCTGCCTGCCTCAGCCTCCCAAAGTGTTGGGATTACAGGTGTGAGCCACCATGCCTGGCCACAAATTCATTTCTAAAGTAAAAAATGAAACACACAATTTTACATTTGCCTCCTGAAGACAAATGAGATGGCTGTTCTTAGAGCATCTCTGAAGAAAAATGCTATAAAATCTCAAATGATTATTATCTAGAATTAGGAAAGCCAAGCCTCAAAGAAAAATTCCTCTTAATCATTTGTTCATCTCAAAATATTATAAGTAAAAGTGTGGAAAAGCTTGCCAGGTTATCAGAGAATCTGACTTTCTTATGTCCTATCAGTTTACTGTCCTACAGTTTACTTTTTATAAAAGTAAGCTTCACAAGGACTCATCTTTCTGCAAAAGAGATATTGAGAAGATCAGTACAATATATTTCTTACCATGGTCTTAAAAATAATTGTGTGATTATTTGTTATAACAAAAACCAGACTCTTAGAATCCTTGATTCTGAAATAAGTTACTGGCAAAAACGCCTTCACTGGAGGTATTTTTAAAAATAGGACAAAATTTGGTGTCTTTAGTGTCTTTAGATTGATAGAGGAATAGTACTACTTGGGAGAACTGAAATGGATTAAATGTTTCTTGCCAAACTTTATTATATCTATGTCCTTTGTTGGAATGGATAATAAGGGGGTTTTGAGAGTTACAAGGAATTGGCAACAGTTAATTCTATAAAATAGGAACTCCAAATGCATGTAAGATATGTGGGAGGCCACACAGATATGGAACCATCTGGCCTCTATCCTGTTTGGCTGTCTGAGAGCGCCAGACTATGCAGAATACACATTCAACTTTTAAACATCCTCTTTGCAATGTCTTCAGTCAACGATGTCACACGCAGGTGTTAATATGGCGCTGTTCTTGGTTGCCCTGGCAATTTGACAAAGTAAACTTGGAGTTTTAGCCCTTAAAAAGAAATGTACAGGTGCTAAAACTTTTTTTTTTAAGGATTAGCTATTTTGAGACTTCAATAGAATTTAACTATTTTTAAATGTCAAAGAAAATCCAAAGTTCACTAAGATGCAATAAAGAAGTGAAAACATTTTCTTCCCACATTTAACGGAAGTGGTTTTACATGCTCAAAAAAGAGATACTGACTTCAGGACCAGTGTTTTAGCTTTTTAAAAATCCTGGAAATGTCATTACTAAAATTGATCACGTACCTAATTACTTTTGGTTTTGAGTAACTTCTAGGGTGTTTAAAAAATAAAACCCACCCTCACAGGACAGGGGTTTTCCACCAGCGAATATAAACATATAGAAAGGAATATGCTCGAGAGTTGGCACTCTGTTCTCAAAGGGGAGTCCCTCAATTAGTTTGGTCAGTTTTTCTTTGAAGTAAATCTAGTCTCTTCCAAGGTGATACTTTGATAAAGACAATTATTTTTCCATCGGAGTTCTATCATGCACTCTTCTTGGAGTTGTAGTATGGCTGCCAGCGCATGCTTCTTTTTTCACAACCAGTAGGGGGAGCAAGAGTGCTTTTTTGGAGCATTTGCGAGCAAAAGTTCCGGGATTCATCCTGACTGGTCTTGCTAAGGTCACATACCAGTAATTTTTGCTGGGGGAATGGATTCTGCAGCTTGGCTTAAACCAGACTGAATTACTTCCAAAGTTAGAAGCAGGACTCAGTTTCCCGAAAGCTTTGTGGAGGAGATGTGAAGAATTCGTATGTTCAAAAGTGAAAATATTGGAGTTTCTGAGTTTCAAGGTAATGTAGAAGGTAAGCAAGTAGGCATTGTCAGTATCCTGAGGGATCATGTCTAAGAACTTTACAGAACCCAAAGGCAGAGGAGAGCCCGGAAATGCTGGTGTCCTGAGGAACATGCGGCAGAGGCACTGCTCTTCCTGGGCCCCTAGGGGCGCACCACTGAGAAACTTCAAAAGCCGCTTCAGTTTGGCAGTCTGGAAAAGGAGATCTTCCAGCTGAAATCAAGGTGAGAAAGAGTAGCAACTTCCTTTAGAGGGGAGTGTCTTAGGCATAAGCAGGTCCTCAATAAGGCAGTGGTGGCAGCCACTGAAATATGACACTGAAATAGAGACTGCCTGTCCCCAAAATATTGAGGTTGTGTTACCAGGTAAAACTTACCATCAGTGCAGCACGTTAGTGCTGGGAACACAGAGCTCAGTGGGGAAATGGAAATCTACTGGGATCCACAGGATAAAAAGAAAGAAATCTCAGGTAAAAGCTGGTGCTTGGGTTGTACTTGTTGCAAATTTATAACTTTACCACAAGGCAGTGGTGTCTCAAATTTATAAGAGACAGTTTATGTAGGACATTCTCCTACCCTAGGTATAGTCAGTGTATAGTGCCTGAATTGATTTTCCATGGGGGGGAGGTCTCCTCACTCTGTTTAGGTTCATAGACCACGGATTCTGGACAGTTGCACAGACTTCCTGGCATCCTGTTGAGAGCCATCCATCTTCCCTTCCTATTTTGGACATCATTAAATCACAATAAATACTGTATTATGGGAATAATATTTTTCCTGGGATAAGTACCTCAATTCTAGTGAGAGATATCTCAGATCACAGGTGTTACTGGAAAAACTCCTAAAGCTGAAAATGAACAGACCAATAAATCAAAAAGACTTTACTTTCTCTAAACTTTAACTTAGAGAATTTTATTTTGGATTTTAATGTTTTTAGACTTGGATATGCTGTGTTGAATAATATTGGATATAATTGAGGATGGGACGTGATATGAAAGGGGAATAAATTTCTCAGCTGTTTTTCCCTATAGTCTAGTTTCTCCACAAAGAACTGCATCTCCTATTCTTGGTCCACGTGTTTAGGGAGAATGACTTTAACCTCAGCCTCAGAAATGGGTACAGTCCCAAGTCTGACCAATAAAATTCTTTCGCTCTTCTGAAGGAAGGTGATTGGATCAGAGATAGACATGTGACACCCAGCAAAGCCAATGACCTTTACTAGATTTATTCAGAAAGAACATTCCCATTCTTTGGAATTCCAGTTGTGTGATAATAAAAACCCATTGTTGCTGATAAATATTTTTATCATCACTTAGGGGGAGGCTGTCTGAGAAAGAGGCCAGCACAGAGGAACATAGAACCAAGTAATGGAGAGGCTGTGTTTTTTTTTTTTTTTTTGAGCCACTCAGTTCTACCATAGCAGCATCTTAACCATAGACTAGGAAAGTATGTGAGCAATAAATTCTCTTTTTTTCCTGGGATAAGTACCTCAATTCTAGTGAGAGATCTCTCAGATCACAGGTGTTACTGGAAAAACTCCTAAAGCTGAAAATGAGGAACATGCGGCAGAGGCACTGCTCTTCCTGGGCCCCTAGGGGCGCACCACTGAGAAACTTCAAAAGCCGCTTCAGTTTGGCAGTCTGGAAAAGGAGATCTTCCAGCTGAAATCAAGGTGAGAAAGAGTAGCAACTTCCTTTAGAGGGGAGTGTCTTAGGCATAAGCAGGTCCTCAATAAGGCAGTGGTGGCAGTCACTGAAATATGACACTGAAATAGAGACTGCCTGTCCCCAAAATATTGAGGTTGTGTTACCAGGTAAAACTTACCATCAGTGCAGCACGTTAGTGCTGGGAACACAAATAAACTCAGTGTTGGTACAGAACGTATATTGTGTGTCGTCATGGAAAACTAATACACAAAAATAGTATTTGATCAATTCTTGATGCTTTTTACACCAGAGCACAGTGAAACTCTATAGTTTAAAGTGAAGTCATCCTGTGGATAGCTTGTATATTTAAAGTACAAACTTCTTGCTCCTGTCCAATTTTGCAGTATCTGTCACTATTACAAAGGTGAAGAAAAAGGTTGGGAGGGTGTTGTCATCCTCTAAGATTTAAAATTGTTTTGGAAATCATGGTATTCATGCTACTTTGTTTAATTATCACCTAGAGAGAACTATTACATATTTGATATTACTGCAATACTCTTTATAGTGAAAAATAGTTTTAAAACATCCTGATATCCCACTTGCAAACAAAAAAGAAAGAAAAATTAGACACTTATAAGATAAATAAATTTACATTTATCTTGTGTCTTAGTCTGCACAGCTGCCATAACAAAATACCATAAATTGGGTGTCTTAAACTGCAGAAATTTATTTTCTCACAGGTCTGGAGATGAGAAGTCTCAGATTAAGGTCTGCAAGTTTGGACTCTATTGAGGGCCCTTTTCTTGGCTTGCAGATAGCTGCCTTCTTGCTTTGTCCTCACAGGGTGAAAAGAGGGGACAAAGAGAGGGAGAGAGACAGAGAGACCACAAGAGATCTGGTGTCTCTTCTTGTAAGAACACCAATCTTAACGGATCAGGGCCCCAACGCTTATGATTTCATTTAATCTTAATTACTTCTTCACTTCCACTTTGGGGTTAGGCCTTCAACATATTTTGGAATGACACATACATTCAGCCCGTTACATCCTGAAAGGTGCTACTTAAAGAAAGTTGGGTTTATATGAAGTTAAGGAGGAAAAAGAAGATATTTATAGTGATTCTGAGAGGGGGACCTTAAGGACACTTTTCAGTGCTTTGGAGGTTGGAAGTGGTTATTTTCATTATGTTCAATAATACTTAGAACTTATGACTTTCTGTCTCTAGGTGCTCTTGCATTTTCAGACATGAGTTAGAAAATACTGGAGTCTCAAAAATAAAATGAAGAATTTGGAGATTTTCCTAAGACAATCTGAAAATTTTGAAAGGGAGGAAAAGTAGGACTTAAGAAAGTTACAGGATATATAAGAGAATTTGTGAGTTGGGCAAGGTGAAATTTTCAGAGCTTTCAGTAAAGGAGGCAAGATGGGCCATATAACACACTCTCTGTGAGGAAAAGAAAGACAGGGTGGGGGGAATTGTCACTCAGTCCCTTACACAAACTACCTAGTGAAGCTACTACTTATCCTGGATTGTCTCACAGTTTGGGATTTTTCTAGAAGTGGACGCTGAGACTAGGACATATGTAGTCTATCTAGGAGGCGATCTCTAGATGTACAGGTAGGAGAGACAGAAGTGAGAAAGAAAAGGCAAGGAGGGGCCAGGCGCGGTGGCTCAAGCCTGTAATCCCAGCACTTTGGGAGGCCGAGGCGGGCGGATCACCGGGTCAGGAGATTGAGACCATCTTGACCAACACAGTGAAACCCCATCTCTACTAAAATACAAAAAATTAGCCAGGCGTGGTGGCACGTGGCCTGCAGTCCCAGCTACTCGGGAGGCTGAGGCAGAGGGATCACTTGAACCCAGGAGGCTGAGGTTGCAGTGAGCCGAGCTAGCACCACTGCACTTCAGCCTGGGCAACAGAGTGAGACTCCGCCTGAAAAAAAAAAAAAAAAACCCAAAACCAAACAAACAAAAAACAAAAGGCAAGGAGGCCAAATCAGTTTGCATTAATGAACAGGTTACTGTCTTGGGAAGTTGGAACTGAATACTTAGAGAACCTCTGGGATTCATTGTAGAGTACAAAGGGTGGTCCACCAACCCTTACACCCACTGTGTCTTTCTTGTACTCAAGCTGCATGTACTCTGAGGCCAAAGAAAGCCCTTCCTCTAAGTCACAGGCACTTTGAGTAGGAAGCAGCAGTGCGCACTTAGCAGTAAGTGCCAACAGATGGAGGGGGAACTGATGCCATTTGTTGGGTAAAGTTATCGATGGTTAAGGTCAAAAGGAAGAAAATCGGCTGGGCGCGGTGGCTCACGCCTGTAATCCCAGCACTTTGGGAGGCCGAGACGAGTGGATCACGAGGTCAGGAGATCGAGACCATCCTGGCTAACACGGTGAAACCCCGTCTCTACTAAAAATACAAAAACTTAGCCGGGCTTGGTGGCAGGCGTCTGTAGTCCCAGCTACTGGGGAGGCTGAGGCCGGAGAATGGCGCGAACCCGGGAGGTGGGTGGAGCTTGCAGTGAGCTGAGATTGTGCCACTGCACTCCAGCCTGGGCGCCAGAGCGAGACTCCGTTTCAAAAAAAAAGAAAGGAAAAAAAAAGAAGAAAATCATAACAAAGGTCTTCACATTACCGGTAATCACAAGGCTGAATTTGTGGTCAGCCATGCATTTGCAAAGTTTTCTAATATTCTCAGCTCTATGAAGCTTAATGTGTTTCATCTAAGGTAGTATTAGTAGAGCGGATAACAGAAGGGAGAGAGTGGGCAAGGATTATTATTTCCATTTACCTGTGGAAGAAGCTGTCGATTACATGAATAGGTCAAGGTGACTTGATTTAGAAATAGAACTAAAGTTTGTAATTCCTTGTCGGGGATGCTTTCTTTTAGGCTGTATATCAACAATGTAAAGTACCCATGAGGTGAATTTTCAAGGGACAAGCAAGAGCACTAGGGCATCAAAGTGATCTACTCTAGGCTACACAGTTTTGGTTATAGTGGAAAGAATAGCAGCCATGGCATCAGACAAACCAAAATTTAAATGTTGAACTTACCACTTGCAAACTGTAAGTGAATTTACCACTTGTAAACTTTGGTTAAAGCACTTATCTTCTCTAAATTTAGGTTTCATAATATGTTAAACATGGGTAATAATACTTCCCACGTGGGTTTGTTGTGGGGATTAACTGAGATAATAAGTGAGAAAGGGCTTTGTAAACTGCCAAGTACCATACATAAAAGGCATTAACAAAATAGTCCAAGAGATGTGTGAAGAAGTCAACACAGCATCCATTCCTAGCATTTCCATGGAGACCGAGAAACCATAGCAGGCTTTTAGTTGTTTTTGTATGATTTTAGAAATCTTTTTTAAGGCTCAGGATGAAAGCTGATGGAATTGAAAATGCTGGGTGATTAGAAGAGCTTGAGTTTGAGCTCATAATCTTCCTTTGCAGCAGCATATTGACAAAGTAATACTCAAGAGTGAACGATTTCCATGGCACAGGAAATCTATCCAGTTAGCCACTTCCCATAGATAGAAAACAGCTCACCCAGGTCAAGGAAGCATAGCCATGAGAAAAGACCTCAGGAGTCTTCCAGGGCCAAGATTTTCCACTGCCTGCCATAGGTCTAACTATAATCCAAGGGAAATTTCTAGGAAAATCTTTGTTATCACTATTACGTAAAACAGTTCAACTTGGCAAAGATATAACTCCGTATGCCTTCTGATCAACAGCTAGGTGATGGATGGTACTCTGTTAGCCAATACAAAACCCACTGACAGGAATATTGTGGTCTTTTGGTACATGAATCATTAGAGACTGATGTAGTTGAGTTGCAGTTAAAAGGTGCGGAAGACTTTATGTTGTGAGTCTTGACTTCAAGTTTGAGTTTCCATCCCAGCTCTACCACTTACTAGTTCTGTTCCTTCATGAATATGCTTTGGTTTTTGAGCATTTATTCATTCACTCAGGGAAAAGAAAGTTGAGTTAGAAGTTTAGATCCAAAGATGATCAAAGTTGAGACGTGATTTTTGGATGTAACTGGACAGAGACCACAGAGATGCAGATATTGGTGATGTAAGAGATGTAAGGTGACATAACTAAACCAGATTCTAAAGGATACAGATGATATTGAGGCAGGAGCCCAGATGAGAGTTATCCTTAGGAACAAGAGTGATCCATCTTCCATGTGTTTACATATGCAAGTGTTTTGTAACATAGCAGACAGATATGGTTTCCTTTTCAAAAGTGGGAGCAAGATATATTTCAAGACACCAGTTTAAACTGTTTTCATTAGCAAATAGCCCCAGGGTTTATCAGTTTACAAATTTTCCATGTTTGTTCATAATGACAAGCATACAGTGCTACTTTAAACTATCACATCTAGTGATCTGAAAGTTAGCTTGTTTAGGACTAATACATTCCCTGAGGTGGGCTCCTAAATTGATACACCTGTGCCTTCTCCAATTTATTAAATAGAGAATTAGATGGGATTTGCATAATTCAGTAGGTCCTGCTGTCAACAGGCACTGTTCTAGGTTCCAGAAGAAACCTAAGATGGGTAAGACATAGTCTGCCTTCAGAAAATGTACAGCCCAGGAGGGACCCCCACATTCCGTCCCTAATATGAGTTTGTCCATACAAGATGGTTTCTGGACAGGATTGTGTAATAGGTAGGAACATAGGAGTGGGAGAAGCTAAAGTATTGTGTTCTGGGAAAAGAAACAAAAGGAGACATAATATACAGGAGAAAATAACACAAGGCATTTTGAAAAAAAAGTTATAAATAGGACACACATAATTGTTTAAAACATCAGAGAAAAACTTCACTTTGGAGATGGCATTAATTTGAACCTACAAGTAAAAGTGATTAAAAAAATAAATAAAACTAGGGCATTCCAAACTGAGGGAACAGCATGAAATACATCAAAGGGGGACAGCATACATGGTGTGGTGAGTGAAGGACGGACCCCGTTCATTGAGCATCCATGGTGTGCCAAACACTGAGGCATGGTCACTTTGGGGTCTATGTGGATAGAGAGTAGGATGCTTGGTGGCTATCAAGAGAAATAAAAACTGGAAAAACTATTCAGGGTTAGAGTGCTTTGAATGTCAGGCTTGGGAAGCGGGACATCATCTTGTAGGCAACAGTCATCAACGGTGTTGAATGCAGTGGATTGAGGGGAGAATGGGAGGCAGCAGAATGTGTGACCACGCACGAGCTGGAGTTCCAAGTTTTCTGTGTTTGCTCCATTGTCCCATTGGACTTTACCTACAAAATGCAAATTCAAAGATAACATTTTAAATAATTTGAACATGACAATCACAAGATATTAGTCTCCAAGGGTGGGACTTTTCTGAGCACAGAGTCTTGTGCAACTGCACTGTTTTGCACATCTGTGAAGCTAGTCTTGGAACAACCTTTAAGAATATTGTTTCAGCTAGACAAGAGAAGTAAGTGTTGAGATTTATGGCACATCAGGGTGACTATAGTCAATAATAACATGTCAAAATAACTTACAGAGTAAATTTCAAATGTACCACCACAAAATAATGTCAAGGCTGGCATGGTGGCTCAGGCCTGTAATCCCAGCACTTTGAGAGGACGAGGTGGGCGGATCATGAGGTCAGGTATTGAGACCATCCCAGCTAACACAGTGAAACCCTGTCTCTACTAAAAATACAAAAAATTGGCTGGGCGTGGTGGCGGGCGCCTGTAGTCCCAGCTACTAGGGAGGCTAAGGCCAGAGAGTGGCGTGAATCTAGGAGGCGGAGCTTGCAGTGAGCTGAGATCGCGACACTGCACTCCAGCCTGGGCGACAGAGTGAGACTCCATCTCAAAAAATTAAAAAATAAAAAACAAAAAAAGTCAAGAGGTGATGACTGTATTAGCTTGATTTAATTACTCCACATTGTATATCCATATCAAAACATCACATCATACTCCATAAATGTAATACAACTATGATTTGTCAATTAAAAATAATATAAATAAACCAAAGAAAAAATATTATTTCAACATAATGGAGTAGAAACAGTTGAAGCTACAATGCAGTGGATTAGGAGAGAATGGAAGATGCTGTGGACCACTTTTGATCATTTCAATGGTAGAAGGAAGGACGCTCATATAGCACAAGAGTATATTAGGATGTAGGAAAGATTCTTGAGCATTTTGGGGGAAGGGATGGGTAACTTTAGAATGTCTGTGGACAAATGGGGTAGGAATGAGTAAGGGAGGAACAGGAGTAATTGCCACAGTACAGTCTCACCAAAGTAAGTAGAGATGGATCAATGGCATAGATGAAGGGGGCAGCCTGCTACAGAAGAGGGGGAAATTCTGAGGTAGGAAGGCAGAGCAGGATAGGATGGATTTAGATGGAGAGATTGTGGTAAAGTTAATATTAGATGGCCTTGATCTGGTAAAGGAGATGAAGGAAAACACATCCACAGAGAGTGCATTTACCTGAGTGGGGCTGCGGAGTCTGCAAACACTCAGAAAATTCTGAGAAACTGATGGATAGAAATAGGTCTGAAAGTCATGAAGCATTGAAATTAGGCCAATTAATAAGCCTAACATGGAGTCGAAATGTTCAATAGAAAGGAAGACTTGCATATCTCTCACTTTAAATCAAAAGCTAGAAATGATTAAACTCAGTGAAGAAGGCATGTCAAAAGCTGAGACAGGGCAAAAACTAGGCTTCTTGTGTCAAACAGTTGTCCCAGTTGAGAAAGCAAATAAAAAGTTGTTGAAGGAAATTAAAAGTGCTACTCCAGCGAAGACCTGAATGATAATAAAGTGAAATATCCTTATTGCTGATTCAGAGAAAATATTAGATAGAAGATCAAACCAGCCACAAAATTTCCTTAAGTCAAAGCCTAATAGAGCAAGGCCCTAACTGTCTTCAATGATGTGAAGGCTGATAAAGTTGAGGAAGCTGCAGAAGAAAAATTGGAAACTAGCAGAGGTTGGTTCATGAAGTTTAAGAAAAGAAGTCATCTCTAGAACCTAAAAGTGCAAAGTGAAGCAGCAAGTGCTAATGTAGAAGCTACACCAAGTTATCCAGAAGATTTAGCTAAGATAACTGACGGAAGTCGCTACACTTAACTATATATATATATTTTTTGAGATAGAGTCTTCCTCTGTCACCCAGGCTGGAGTGCCATGGTGAGATCTTGGCTCACTGAAGCCTTCGCCTCCTGGATTCAAGTGATTCTCATGCCTCAGCCTCCTGAGTAGCTGGGATTACAGATGTAAGCTGTCACACCCAGCTAATTTTTCTTCTCCTTTTGCTTTTTTTTTGGAAAGGGACAGGATTTCATCATGTTGCCCAGGCTGGTCTCAAACTCCTAACCTCAGGTGACCCACCCACCTCAGCATCCCAAAATACTGGGATTACAGGCATGAGCCACCATGCCCAGCCTCACAATAAATTGTTAATGCAGAGAAAACACCATTATATTGAAAGAAATGCCATCTAGGACTTTCATAGCTAGAAAGGAGAAATTGATGCCTGACTTCAAAGCTTCCACAAACAGGCTGACTCTGTTGTTGGGGGCTAATGAAACTGGTGAGTTTAAATTGAAGCCAATGTTCATTTATCATTTTGCAAATTCTAAGACCCTTAAGAATTATGCTAAATATACTCTGCATGTGCTCTATAAATGGAAAAGACTAGATTATAGCATGGTTTATTGAATATTTTAAACTCACTATTGAGACCTACTACTTAGAAAAAAAATTTTTTTTTTCAAAATATTAGTGCTCATTGACAATGTCTGGTCACCCAAAGCTTTTATGGAGATGGACAAAGAGATTAATGTGGTTTTCATGCCTGGTAATACAACATCCATTTTGCAGCCCATGGTTCAAGGAGTAATTTTGACTTTCAAGTCTTATTGTTTGGAAAATACATTTTGTAAGGCTATAACTGCAATAGATTGTGATTCCTCTGATGGATCTTGGTGAAGTCAATTGAAAACCTCTGGAAGGATTCACCATTCTAGATACCACTAAGAACATTTGTGACTCATGAGTTCATGTTATTAACATTAACAAGAGTTTGGAAGAAATTGATTTCAACTCTCATGGATGACTTTGAAGGGTTCAAGACCTCAGTGGAGGGAGTAACTACGGATGTGGTGGAAATAGCAAGAGAACTAGAGTTAGAAGTAAAGCCTGAAGATGTAACTGAATTGCTGCAATCTCATGACAAAACTTGAACAGATGAGGAATTGTTTCTTATGAATGAGAAAATAAAGTGGTTTCTTAAGATAGAATCTACTCTAGGGGAAGAGGCTGTAAACGTTGTTGAAATGACAACAAAGGATTTCAAATATTCCATAAAGTTAGTTGATAAAGCACTGACAAGGTTTGAGAGGACTTAATACAATTTTGAAAGAAGTTCTACTGTAGATCAAATGCTATCAACAACAGTTCATGCTACAGAGGAATTTTTCATGAAAGAAAGTAAATCAACCAGGCACGATGGCTCACGCTTGTAATCCCAGCACTTTGGGAGGCCGAAGTGGGTGGATCACTTGAGGTCAGGAGTTCCAGACCAGCCTGGCAAACATGGTGAAACCCCGTCTCTACTAAAAATACAAAAACTAGCCAGGCCTGGTGGCGTGTGTCAGTAATCCCAGCTACTCAGGGAGCTAAGGTATGAGAATCACTTGAACCTGGGAGGTGGAGGTTGCAGTGAGTCAAGATCACACCACTGCCCTCCAGTCTGGGCTACAGAGAGAGACTCTGTCTCAAAAAAAAAAAAAAAAAAAAAAGAAAGAAAGAAAAGAAAAGAAAAAAAGAGAAAAAAGAAAAAAAAGAGAGAAAAGAAAGTCAGTTAATCGATGCAGCAATCTTCACTGTTGTTTTATTTTAGGAGATTGCCACAGCAACCCCAACCTTCAGCAAGCATCATCCTGATCAGTCAGCAGCCATCAAGGCTGCCCACCAGCAAAAGAAAAAATTACAAGTTACTGAAGGCTCAGGTGATCATCATCATTTTTTAGCAATAAAGTATTTTAAATTATGTACTTTTTTGGACATAATGCTAGTAGACCCAGTATAGTGTAAACATAGCTTTTTATATACACTAGGAAGCAAAAAATTTGTGTGACTTGCTCTATTGGGATATTCATTTTATTGGAGTAGTCTGAAACCAAGCCCCCAAGTATCTCCAAAATTTATTTGTACCTTATGTTGATTAACTTTAATTCTCAACAGTCCCGTAATGAGAAAGAGAGGAATGGAGAGACTAAGTGACTTGCAAGAGCCCCTCCAGGAACTAGAAGGGAGAGCTGGGATTTGAACCCATACATTTGGCTCTAGGACTGTAATTGTCACCTGTGGGCTGTGGTGCCTGGTGTACCTTAACACCTAGGTGATCTCCAAGGTCCTAAGAGGTGCTAACATTCTATGTGGCCATGAAATTAACCTTTTAGGCAAATGGGTAGTTTCTTGATTCTTCCTGTAATTCCAAAGCATTTTTCCTGTATAAACTTACTGATCATTGCGGCAAGGAAGACAAGTCTTCATTTTCCCAGCCCCACCACTGGAAACGGCTCATCAGGTGAAAAGCTTCAGAAGGCCTCAAGGTGGCAGCATTAACTCAAATATGGATGGACAGAGCCTGGTCTCTGGCCTTGAAGTAATCAAAAATTCAGAATTGGCCCTTTTCTGCCTTTTAGTTTTTCTAAAACCCCAGGGTGTAACTATTTGGAGGTGAAGAGTCAAACTGACCTTGTGAGGAGACCAAACAGTGAAGACACTGGAGGCATCAAAGTGGAAAAGCATAAGTATTTCCCAGGAATTAAGAGTCTTTGGAGGGAAAAGAAAGAGGATATATTTGGTGCCATGAAAAAATGATGAGGTTCAAAAAGATTAATGATTCATCTGTTATCCATTCATAAGTGGCTGATTCTAGGCCTCTTACTTGCCAAAACCAAGAACCACCTCACTTTACCATGTTAATAGTCTTCATTTTTATCTGTTTAATTTTTTAGAATATTAAACACTGATAAAGGAGAGTACCAAATTATTTTATAAAGCCAGATATATAGGCTAGCTTGTCTCAGTTGTTAGAGTCTTGATCCTACAGGTGAAGCTTTCTCTTCATTCCTCATCTTCTTCCTCTCCCTTTCTTCCTCTTCTCTCCCCTCTCCTTCCCTCCTTCTTTTCTTTGCTTTCTCTCTTTATCTGTCTTCAGCCATTTTTCCCTCTTTCTTTCTCTAGTTTTTTCCTTGGTTGTTATATTGGTCAAATAAATAATGAGGAAGAAACCTAAGTCTTCAGAGTTGGACATGTGGGTCAGGTGATTAGATGCTACACAATTCCAACAGTGTGCAAAAATATCCTTGGACTCCTATCACCTAGCTTCCCACTTGCTTGGCCACTTTATATGTCTTCTTTTGTTAAATATAATTATTCTAACAGGGGGCTTTTTCTTGGAAATGTTTTCATGAGAGCAAAGAAAAAAGTGAGTAAATAAGCTCTACTTTTGTAACTGACTGTAGTGGAACATGCGTTTGTGAGAACTTAAGAGAAATATTGTTTTCTAGATTCCGAGAGCATCTCTGTTTTTCCACATTTATTCCCAAGAGAAGCAGTAAAGTACACTGTAAAAATATACAGAATTTGGGTCAGACAGACTTGAGCATTTCCTCGCTTTCTGGAACTACAAGATGCTCCAGGCTTCTCTGGTATATTCCCTGCTCCAGTGCTAGAACCAGCCATTTCTCGAAGGAGCCCTGGTTTCTTTTATTAGAGAATAATATTAGAAAAAGATCTAAGTGCTAGGTATGTACAGAAGTTTTCACATCTGTAAAATTGAAAAGATAATATATTTCTCATAGAGTTATAGGAACATTAAGTGAAATAACACATACAAATATATACTGAACCAAGGGCTTGAAACATAGGAAGCTATATTATATATCATATAAATATATTTTATACATATAAATTTATCAGAAGCCGAAATAGAGAAATCTTTCGCTTCTTGTAGGCTCCATGTTAAAATTCATTTAAAACCAGGTTGATTGGGAAAAAAATTCCTGGAAGTGTTTTGATTCACAGAGCTCTCTGAAACTTTGAGTTCTGTAGACAGAGC
This sequence comes from Piliocolobus tephrosceles, assembly GCF_002776525.5. NCBI lineage: Eukaryota > Metazoa > Chordata > Mammalia > Primates > Cercopithecidae > Piliocolobus > Piliocolobus tephrosceles. The sequence continues at coordinate 14,619,192 of NC_045446.1, forward strand.
TGGGTTTGGGAAAATGGAGATTCTGATAAAATTTATCATTTATAATCTGACATTTTGAAAATTTCTCCCCATTTAGTCTTAGACAAAGGGCCAACTTGCAATAATCACAGGAAATCTGTGGGCTGAATGTGCAGTGGCTGGATCCTCAAGCTCCTTTGAAAGCATTTCTTGACAGAATTTGCTCATCAATCATCTTAGCCTGTGACTAGAAGAATCAGGACTGCCCTGTGTCCCCTAAGGGATCTTCGAGGTGCCTCCATATCATAATAATGTTTCAGTTCCCTCAGGAAAGTGGTGTTTTGATTGCTTGTTTGTATGTTGCTGAGCCTTGGATTGGAATTGAGACCTTAGGGACCCCCCCTTCAGAGGCTCCCAGATCTACATAGGCACTAGTTTCTAGCTGATCTCAGACTTTTCGCACAGTTTGGTATGGCTCACTTACAGTCTCAAGCAAACTGCAGCGGCAGCTGAACTGCCTTTACACTTTTATCACATAGCCTCAGGAAATCTTTTACTATTTGAAATCCAAGGTCCTCAGAGACCAACAGCTCTTCTTTTCTTTTCTTTTTCAGACTTCAAAAAGTCCAGTGTTGAAGCAGTTCTGAATTGAGATCTCATAATTCCCAAGGACATAGGTATGTTTTCCCCGACCTTTTTAAAAAGCAGTATTCTTCACACTGTAAGTAGAAATAATGGGTTCGTCTAAAAAAAAAGAGGCTCGGAAGTAGGTATATAAAAAGACTCTTCATTCAATTTCCCCCAACCTCCTCTGCTACATTTCACAAGAATAGAGACAGAAGTTTCCTGTAAGTAATTCTGGGTTACCTTTAATTAGACAGCCATTGCCATAGTCATTGCTAGATGGGGTGTTGCTACCAACTGGTGTTAACAAAACCTGGGAAATAACTTCACACGATTGGCCTACAGTTTAATAAAAAGATTGATTAATTAGCTTCTATGGAGCACCTGCTAGAGGTCACACACTGGCTGAATTTTCTTATATTTTATCTTACTTTATCTTCTGTCTATAAAGGAAGATTGACTTGCCTACAGTCCCACAGCAAGTAAGCATTAAAGCTCTTATTCTAACTAAACTGCTAAGATTGTAATTCACTCATCCACTTAACAAATAGTTGAGTCTACTCTGTGGCTGCCTCGAGTCTAGGTAGTAGATAATAATGCACAAAACAGTGACAAACAATATAGGCCTTGTCTCTTCCCTTATGGAATTTATTCCATTGAGAATCTTCTTTAGAACTCCCCAAACAGGGCTGTTATGACTGGGGGTGATGCTTCAAACCCCTTTAGAAGCAATTTTGATGCAACTTTTTATTTCCAAGCTATCTTAATGGCCTAGACTTCTCCTTATCTCTTTATAACAATAATAATTTCTTAAATTTTAATGCTTTTTCAGTTTTTGACTTAATATTTCAACCTTAGGTATTTCAGTATTCAACCTTAGATATTTTAAAAATATCTTTTCTCTTTCAAGACTCCTTCCAATATTTATTTTAGGCCCATGCAGAAAAGCCTGGGTTTTGCAGGACTTGAGTGGGAGGAGATACAGCAGCTGCAGTGGCAGGATTTGGATTCAGGCCTTGCAGCCTCCCAGGGTTGGTGCTGGGTAAATGAGGCCTTTTCTGTCGGCACTGACTCCAGATTTCTCCTTGCTGCTCTGGATCTCAACACATTTATTAACAGAGACTGCAATGCATAATGGAAAAGGTTGCCCATCAAGGGAACACAGAAAGTACCTTGAAGATTAATTGCTGATAGATGAAGATGGCAGTCAGCGGCAGTTCAATATGGTGTGTGTGGGGGGGTGTGTAATGGATTTTAAAAACTGAACCTACAGCTTAAGTGAATAGACTCCTGTGGTCAATATTAACCAAGGACATTGATCTAATAAGCATTCAAGAAGATATTTTGGAAAGATATTCAGAATCCACCCTAAGTCAGCTGCATTTTATTCTTGGAGTTTTTCCAGGTTTTCATCCTACCTTGTGTCTAGGAAAAGGTTGGTTTACGATATGGGAGGGCTAATATCTCTTTAGTCAAAGGACCATAGTACTTAGCAAGCAGTTATCCCTTCCTGGGATCCCTCTGCCAATAAGCAGCAATATTTGGCCAGAGTTCTAGACTTTAAACCAGTCACTTCACCTCACTGAGCCTCAGTTTCTTCATGTCTATATCTGCTGTCTCTCTCTATCTATCTAGTCATGCAATAATTAAGAAGTGAGTGCAAAAAGAGTTTTATAAACTTTAGAACCACTGTTTTTTATAAACTCGAGAACAGCGGTTCTCAATCAGGGGAATGTTAACCCTTCAGGGGACATTTAGCAACATCTGGAGACATTTTTGACTGTTACAAATGGGAGGTAGTGGTGTTACTGGAACCTAGTGAGTACAAAGAGGCCAGGGAAACTGCTAAATATCTTACAATGCACAGGACAGCACGACCTCTTCCCCACCACACCCTGAACCAAAGAACTGTCTAGTTCATAATGTCAGTAGTGCTGAGGCTGAAAAATCAGGCTCTGGAATTGTACAGATTTTACAGTTAAGTAGTTATGTGACCTTGAGGGGCACCACATCCTTCTGTTTCCAAATATGTAAGATCAGAACACTGCCTGTCATAGATTATAGGATATTGTGTCTGCTAAAATTAGAGAGTATACACACATGTCAGAAGTCAAAAGAAAAGTCAAAAAGACTGGATAAATATAATAGAAAGTGCTACTGGTCAGAAAGTCAATTGGTATATTACTGGATAGTAATATACCAAGCTGACTGAGCCAGCTCTTATGAAACTAGCCACATCGTGTGTGTGTAATGGTCATCCAGAAACAACAAGCTACCTTATCCCCTTCTTTTTGTGTCACCAATCGAATGGCTGCTGTTACTCTTCAAGGTAAGCTAAAGTCCAGCAGAGCTGAAGCATCTTTCTCCTTTAATTCCTGTTTTCTCCTTTTTCCTCCTCTCTTCTAACATTTTCTCCCTCATTTCTTCTGAGACTGCTCCCACTCACTCTGCTACTAGGAGTGGGGAAAGCCTGTGAACACCTGAGGCTGAGGAACAAAAATAGGAGAGAAAGAGTGCTCTCAAATGAGGACACAAGCCTGTCTCCAGGCCTGACCATCTGCAAACTCACTGTTACTCCTGAATATTTTTCATACGACAAGTCTAAGCTAATATTTTGGCCCAAAGCACAAGCCTGGTAGACAAGAGGACAATAGGCGGTTTGTTGTGGAATTGAAGAGCACGAAAAATGTTTCTATACTTTCCTATTGATGTTCCATTTGATTCACCAAATATTTATATATGTATGTGAGGGGCCATGGTAAGGTGGGTAGACCAGAGACGATGAAGACAGTTACTGTCCCAAGGGGCTTAGAGCTAGGCGAAGAGTGAGTGGTTGCCCAGCTAATTGTGCAATAATCAGCTAAGACTCAAGTGCTTTGAGGAGGCAGAGAAAGGAGGACTTAACTGTAATTAGGGTCTACAACAGACTTCTGATAAGGGGTGAAAAAAGACATATGCATATACACAGATACACAAGAACATTCGTATATATCAAATTTATAGTTCCATATTAAATATATATATAAATACATCCTCATATTTAAATATACCATACTCCCTTTCAGTTAAACTACTGTTGAGGGATTAATTTATAAAGGCTTCAAAAGTTGTGGTTAAGATCTTTGGATTTAGTGTCAAACAGACCTTGAGAGCACCACCACCTTGTCCTGCCAACACCTTGATTTTGGCCCAGTGAAACTGATTTGAGACTTCTGGCCTCCAGAACTTTGAGATAATAAACTTGTGTTGTTTTAAGGAAAAATAAATTTAGAAAATCTTTAGTGAGGCTATATTATTGGAAGTAGAATGTGGAAGACATTGGGTGATGGATGTTTTTATTTTTAATAATTAAATGCATACAACCTTATATCCACATCATAATTTGTATTTCTATGATGTAAATATGTTAAAGAATTCAAGATGAATGTATGGACTCTGGATTCAGAAATATAAAGGGGTGAACTTTGATTGTGACTGTTAAATAGACTATCTTGCTCAATATTCAGCTCCCTGAACCTTAACTTTCTTATCTGTAAGACGGGCATAATAGCACCTATCTCATATGAATTAAAAGCTATACTATAACAGAGGGTTCTAGCATGAGTCTTACACACAGCACATTCTCTCTATATATTAGTTTTCTCCTTTTTTTTTTTTATCATCCCATCATCCCTTCTCATACTTTCATTTGAATTTTGTTGATGCCTCTTTTTTAATCACCAGGCTAATTCAAGTTGACCACAATGGAGAATAGAACAGAAGTGACAGAGTTTATCCTCTTGGGATTAACAGATGACCCCAATCTTCAGATACCCCTCCTCCTGGCATTTTTATTCATCTACCTCATCACCCTGCTTGGGAATGGAGGAATGATGGTGATCATCCACTCAGACTCCCATCTCCACACTCCAATGTACTTTTTCCTCAGTAACCTCTCCTTTGTGGACTTGGGTTACTCATCAGCTGTAGCCCCCAAAACGGTGGCTGCATTGCAGTCAGGGGACAAGGCCATCTCCTACAATGGATGTGCAGCTCAGTTCTTCTTCTTTGTGGGGTTTGCCACTGTTGAGTGCTACCTCCTGGCCTCCATGGCCTATGACCGCCATGCAGCGGTATGTAGGCCTCTTCATTACACCACCACCATGACAGCAGGTGTGTGTGCCCTCCTTGCTACTGGTTCCTATGTCTCTGGCTTCCTTAATGCCTCTATCCATGCAGCAGGCACCTTCAGACTCTCATTCTGTAGTTCTAATGAGATTAATCATTTCTTCTGTGACATTTCCCCACTCCTGGCTCTCTCATGCTCTGACACGTGCATCAGCAAGTTGGTGGTCTTCTTTGTGGTGGGTTTCAACGTCTTTTTCACCCTCCTGGTCATCCTCATTTCTTACTTCTTCATATGCATCACCATTCAAAGGATGCGTTCTGCTGAAGGGCGGAAGAAAGTCTTCTCCACCTGTGCTTCCCATCTCACTGCTGTGTCCATCTTCTATGGCACAATCGTCTTCATGTACTTACAGCCCAACTCCAGCCAGTCCATGGACACAGACAAAATAGCCTCTGTGTTTTACACAGTGGTGATTCCCATGCTGAATCCCTTGATCTACAGCCTTAGGAACAAAGAAGTGAAAAGTGCTCTCTGGAAAATACTCAACAAACTTCACCCCCAATATTAAATGTGAATGGGAGGTAGGCAAGCAATTAAGGGATAAACTTTCTCTCACACCTAAATGCCATCATGACTTTTAATGTTTGGCTGGTTTCAGTTCTTTCTTCCCCAAGAACAGCGGTTACTTCTGCTATTAGAAGATGTAAAAAGCAGCACATTGAAAAGTCTTACTTAGAAAGACAATCTTATATTTAGTGAACAGCAGCATGGGACAGTTGAGCTTTTCTTGCTTTAGTTTCTTGATGTGTTTTAAAGCAGAAGATTGAAGGATGTAACTGAATGTACTGAATTTTCCTCATCCTATTTTTAATTGTAAGGATTTTTCATTCACTATTAAACTTGGTATAAAGATTTCGCCTTCATTTATAATATTTATCAACTGAATATGCAGTATTGTTTTTTATTCCTTTGTTCTGTGAGTTTGAAAGTTGGACTTCCTAATGTAGACAAAGGATGGTTCAATATTTTAAATGATATTTCAGAGAAAGTTATAATTTAAAGGACAAGGCACTAGATCGAGTCAGGTGACTAAAAGAAAATTAAATCTTTCCAACCCCCTACTCTCCCTTCTCTACCCATATTCCTACCCTACTTGTTAGTCATGTGCCTTTGCAATTTCCATTCCCTTTTGCTAAAGCATTGGGGAAACAATACATCTTGTTGTATACATAAGTATGGAAATGCTTTAATAGATGAATTACTTAAATTTTAACGTGACTAAATATAACTTCCTTCGGAGAGCCTACACTATCTTCTATGTTTCTTGTCTCTGTCTAACATAATTACCAAAATTTCCAGAAGGCTTAGAGAAAAAAACAATTTTCCCTAGAGCTCTAAAAAAATATATTTGTTTTCTGAATCAAATGCTTGCATTTCTTAGCAGCCTTAAGTTTGGCGAATCTATTATGAAGATGTGTAATAGCTTTCTGGACTGTGTTTTTATTTTTTCAGTAATTCAGCTCACCTCTGGTCTCCATTGCATTCCAGTGTTCTGTAATTAGATGCTACAAGAATAAAAAAGCCTGCCTGGAAATTTACTTCTTAGGAACAGCACGATGACGCACAGTGCTAGTCCACCTTCAGGACTTGTTTCATGTGCCAAATGGTGTGAGCGAATGTGTGTGCGTGGGAGGGGAGTGGTGATTACTTTCACTTCTCACGTATCAACTGCTTGATGGTGTTTATAACTGCAATTAATCTAAGTCACCACAATAGGTCATGATTTCAAAATCTCCCCCAAAAAACGCACAAATTAATTTTAACTTTATAGATGAAAACCAGAAATCTTGGTTGGCTAACTCAGTTGGCTTAAAATGTCAATTTAGTTTTGAGATTATCGGGCTCCATTATGTACAGGGCAGCCTCTGTCTGAGGAGGATAAATCATAAGCCTTCCAGGGAAAATTGCAAAGAAGGAGTTATGGAACATGAGAAACACGAGAATATCTTTCTCTAGCACATGGTTGCCATCACCTGAAAAGATCAGGAGCTTCTGAGCCTAAGGCCTGGACAACCTATACTTCCCCCATTCAGCCCCCTCCCTCCCCTCTTCTTTAGCAATGAGGCCCATCCAGCAACATGCGAGGAAGAACAGCCTTTACAGGCCAGGATCCACTGTATATGGGAATCTTTCTCATTGAAAGCTACAGAGCTCAAGAGTATCTGCATTTGGAGAAGAGCCTGGGAAGCAGCTATCCAAGCACAGAGTGCATTCCAATCTCACCTACACATTTTCCCTACTTGATATAATTGACTTTTTTCCCTCCTCTTCCTTCTCCTCTTTCTTTACTTCCTTTTATCCTTCTTCTCCTCTTTTTCCTTCCCAACTTCTTTGTATGCCCAGCCCAAGCAGGAACTTTCCTCACCACTAGGCCATTTAGATCTCTAAAAAAAAAAAAAAAATTAAAATCTAGAGTCTATATATCATAACTATTGCAGTATATATTAACATGTGTATCTGGGCATGTTTCTTTCTTTTATAATTTTAATTTTTATTTCATTAGTTTTAGGGGGTACAAGCTGCTTTTGGTTACAGGCATAAATCATTTAGTGGTGGTTTCTGAGATTTTAGCATGCCCATCACCCGAGCAGTGTGCCCAATGTATAGTCTTTTATTCCTCACCTCCCTCCCAACCTTCCCCCATCAAGACCCCAAAGTCCATTTTATCATTCTCATGTACACATTTCTTTATGCCTCTATACCTCAGTTTAGCAGGAAAATGTGGGTCTCCTAAGAGTTAAGGGCCCAATGTCTACATATTTATATTTTATGTTGAAATCACCTCAAACAAGCATTCCATCTGACTGTAAATAGGTATAAAAGAGCACTATCAAAAGCTGGATGAAAATTCTAACTGTTCTTATCAGTTGTATGACCTCAAGAAAGTCATTTAGTCTCACCGAACCCAATGTACAGGATAAAGTGTGAGGGTAATATGAAATTAAGTATGTGAATGTGCCCATCATAATGAACGTGTATTTCATACCGTTGAGATTCCTATACTAGCTCTTTCTTCACTTAGCTGTCCCTGGACTTCTCATGTTGGCTCTTGAGCTGCCTGAGCAAAAATGGGAAGTCCAAGGACAGCCAGGTGAAGCTCGTCCCATCCAAGTCCAAGCTTTTATTTTCATTCCCTGTTTAACTTTCTGCCCTCCAAGTTCCCAGCTCTACATTTCAAACTGACATTACATGGGTATTCATTTATAGAAGCTACTCAGAAGGAGATGTCTTGTCGCCAGCAAGACATCAATTCACAGAGTATACATTACTGTGAGGAGCTCTTCCCTTCCACATAGGAAATCTGTCAAATGGAGAGTAAATGCCCATTTGGTTAATAACAACACCCACTCTCTCCCTGCAGGAATTGTCTGATGAATGAGAGACCCTGTGTGTGGGGCCTGCAGCCCAATACAGTGCGATAAAGGCACAAGGACTTCCCACCTGAAATGTTCAAAAGAGAATGTGAAAACTCATAAATCAGGCCAGTTATTTATATCAGGATAGGTTATTCTTTTAAAAATGGATTATGATTGAATTATTCTAAATAGGATGTTCCCTTTGTGCATTAGAGCATTTGTTGAGGTTTATGTATTGGGAATGGAAAATTAAAATATTAGATTCCTTGGCAACTGAAGCTGGAATTGCAGAGTCATAGACTCTTTAGCCAAAGAAAGAATTTAAAAATAATCTAAACCAGTCCTCTCATTTTGCAATTAAAAACCCCTATTTTTACAGTTTAACTTGCTTAAACTCACAAAGAACCAAATCTTGTTTGACACTTTTTCATATTTTATAAAGTACTAGTTGTATAAAAAGACATTTTATACTTTTACCTTCATTTGTTCACCATGATATAGTCATTTGTGCTTCAGTTTTGCAGTGGAGGAAACCAAAGCTTTGAGAAGTTAACTTACCTGTCTACTGTTAAAAAGAGGAACCGAGGTATGAAACTGAGTTTTTTGCCTTCCCTGACCAAGCCTCTGAAAAAATAAGTCACCGTGTATGTTAGTAAATTTCAATGGAGGTCTTACTTAATGTGTGACTCGCTTACACTCTTTCATGATGAGTCCTTGCCATGTGGAAGGCACTCTGAAGAATACAAATAAGTAAGACTGTAAGATGTAATTCCTACTTCCACAAAGTAAAGCCCTCTGCATATATGTTTACTGATGTAATGCACCTTGAGGTTAATGACTCAATGCTCAATAACTTTACCAACAGGAATTTTCCCAATATTCCACAGAGCATGAATGGATCAGGGCATATTTATTTTCAGTCTGATAGAGTTGGCTCTTTGAGTGCCACAGCCGACAGTGATAGCCAAGCCTCAACCAATGTTAACTGGACACAAGCTGCAGAAAAGGCATGGTGTGAAGTTGATGAAGAAACCAGTTGATATTCAATATTGTTCCTGCTTCAGGAGCAACTTAAAAATAGCGTGGTGGAACAGACGACATACCTCTAGGTAGATGATAGTTCAAAGGCATTTGTGGCCATTATGAGGTGAGTAGTCTAGAAAATAATAATTAGAACTCATTAGGGGCAAAAAAAGAATCCTATGGGCAGAGGAAGATCCTCAGAGGATGTGGGACGTGAGCCAAACTCTGAAAGAATAGTGTAGATGGAACCCAGAATTCCAAGATTCCAATCTTACTTTCTAGTCACAACTCTGCCAATTGCCAGTGATGAAGCTGGTATAAGCCACGTATCTCTGAGACAATTTTCTTACCTTCAAAGTGAATAGCACCAGCCATACCTTCCTTAGGGTGTTTTGCAGGCTAAATGAGATAATGGGTGAGAAAGCATCTTCAAAATTGCTACCTTCTTTTGAACTATAGTGTTGCTGTTGGTAATAATATTATAAGCAGAGCTGAATGGGGAGTTCCTAAGCAACCATCTGAACTCAGGTATGGAGGTGGGATTGCAGATGGCATGTTGGCAGGAGCTTGTAGGAAAGTTGGCCATTCAGATTAGAAGAGAGTGAACCATTAATGCCTCAGTCGGTTACTTCTACAGGCAATTGGAACTTCTTGTCATCAAACAAGGTGAAGAGACTGGGCCTTTGAGAGTAATTGCATCCCTATAGAGAAATCATACTTTCACAGAAAAATTTCTGTAGGATCTCACCAATCGGGTATCTAGATTCAAGCCCAAGAATTCTGCCTCCTGTTCATAACATGGAATTTCTCAGTTGTTAGTCTGTGATTATTTCACAAAGTGTGTAGGGGGATGGATAGAATATTTGTAGCATATTTAATTAGGAGAAAAAGTTACTGTATATACATATGCATATACACATGTGTGTGCATATTTATGTGTCTATATATACACACATGTGTGTGTATGTGTGTGTATTTTAAACTTTCTAGAAAACAGTAAGAAAAAAACAGATAACCCAGTAGAAAATACAAAATTTAGTTGTCCAGTCTATTTTTTCATGTTCGTTCATATGGCCTATCTACAGTTTGGGGTAGTGATGAATTATGCTGATGTGAACATTTTGGTCATGTATCTTGGTGCACAAATGCATTAATTTTTCTGGGCTAAATATACCTGGAAGTAGAATTGTTGAACTGTAGGGTTTATCTATTTTCAACTTTTGTAAATAATGTGATGCTATTTTCCAAAGTAGTTATACCAATTTTTACTCCTATGAACAGTATGTGAGAGTTCTTACTGCCAGTTCTTGGTATTACTGGAGTTATAAATTTTGCCAGTTTGGTTAGAGAATAGTGTCTTTTATTGTTGTCTTAATTTGTACTATATTGATTACTGCTGAAGTTCAGCACAATTTTGGTTTCGTTTTTTTTTTTTTCCAAATCTTTCACCTATTTTTATTTGTGTAAGAATGAACTACAACTAAATACAAGCAGAATAAATGGAAATGAATATATGGAGAGTTAATTTGTTCTGTTCCTAACTGAGTGATAGAAATTGGTGTTTGTGTGGTAACTGTTGTCAAACTGAATCTAGAATTTTTTTGATATTTGAAAGAGCTTTTATTTTTAAAATATGCTCATAATAATAAGAATTTAGTGATAATTTTACAATGTGCAAGCTATGAGGTCTAGTAAAAGAACACTGTGGTCTTTTAAATTGAAAAAGAACTAGGTTTATGTGTTGCTATCATTCTACTCTCTGGACCCCTACAAGCTTCACTTTCCAACTTGATAAAAGGCAACAATAAATTCCCAGAAAGCTATTGGGAGTAATGAATTGGTTAAGGTATATAAAGTTTCTAGCAAAACACATTGACTAAATAAATATCAGTTTCCTTTCCTCTTCTTCCAAGCCTCGCTTATTTAAACAATATCCATTGAGTGCCCACAGTGGACTATTTCTTTAACATAGGTCACCTATGAATCAAGCAAATATAATAAACACATACTTCAGATCCTAGGTCAAAAATATGTGCTGGCTTTGGAGTGGGGATATACAGTGGAGTGAAATAGAGAGCTTAGAAGCAACTATGTATATATACGTATATTTGTATATATGTATATGTGTATATACGTATATATACACATATACGTATAAATAGATATATATACACATATATTTGTATATATGTATGTATATATATATATATGCTGAGGCTGGGCACAGTTGCTCATGCCTGTAATCCCAGCACTTTGTGAAGTGAGGCCAGCAGATCATCTGAGGTCAGGAATTTGAGACCAGCCTGGCAACATGGTGAATCCACATCTCTACTAAAAATACAAAAATTAGTGGGGCATGGTGGCAGGTGCCTGTAATCCCAGCTACTTGGAAGGCTGAGATAGGAGAATTGCTTGAACTCAGGAGGTGGAGGTTGCAGTAGCTGAGATGTCACCACCACGCTCCAGCCTGGGTGACAGAGCTAGGCTCCATCTCAAAAAAAAAAATATGTGTGTGTGTGTGTGTGTGTGTGTATATATAGTGTGTGTGTACGTGTGTGTGTGTGTGTATATATATATATGCTGTATCCTTGGGCCAACATTAGTGATATATATGTATATATGTGTGTGTATATATACATGTATGTATATATGTGTATATATACATGTATGTATATGTGTGTGTATATACATGTGTATGTATATATGTGTGTATATACATGTGTATGTATATACGTGTGTATATATACATGTATGTGTGTATATACGTGTGTATATATACATGTATGTGTGTATAT
>NC_045446.1:14631125-14683307 GCF_002776525.5 Piliocolobus tephrosceles
TGTATGTGTGTATATACGTGTGTATATATACATGTATGTGTGTATATATGCTGCATCCTTGGGCCAACATTAGTGAAGTCCATATCAGTTAAAGGAATTTGTTGGATTTTGCCTGATTGGTTGAAAACAATTGTGATGACATGGTCAGAAATATCAAAGAAGTGCTAGTTTGGTGAAAAAAGTGAGAAGTTTTCCCCATAATATGTTGTATTTTAGATGCTAACATGCCTCCTCTCTGGGGATGTGTCTCAATACTTAAGAAACCTGAACTGGGACCTCAGAAGAAAGGTGAAAGTTGAGACTAGGTAGATAAGGAAAGCCAAATGAACCTACGTATTTAATGCACCTTTTTTTGAATATCAAATTTTATATATATACACACACATACATATATATGTATATATAAAATTTGTATTTTATATATGCACATACACATATTATATATACATGTATGTATAAATAAAAGATAGAATATATTTATATATATACACACACACCAAAATATATATCATGGTAAAAATGTTAAAAAAAGTAAATCAAACAAAGCTTTTATATTTTAGAAAGTGATATAACTAAATTTCTGTTATAAACTTTTCTGTATATGTTCTATTTCACACTTCAAATGTTTAGAAACAGATAGACCCAACAGAGCTCCTATATCCAAAAGTTTATTTTAAAAAACTAAAGGGGAGATAAGACCTATACATAAGTAACTTTAATTCTATGTAGCTAATAATAAAAACCAACAAGAGATACATATAAAATGCTATAGTAATGGATGAAGAGTAGATTCTAGGGTGGGGAATTGAGGAAGATAACTTTGCTCTGGACAAGAGAGATACAGTAAAATAGAAGAGAAATCATGCAGATATATTTCGCAAACAATGTCTGTTTGGCTGGAGTGTAATATCTGTGGAGAGAAGTAATGAAAAATAAGTTTGGAATGATACGTTGGTATCCAACAGTAGGGATATTATCTTTCAAATCGAGGTTTTCAAATTTAAGCTATAGATTCAAACTTCACTAAAGAAATTCTGGATATCATGCAGATAGATGTCAGAGATAAGGCAGAATCTCAACTACTGTAGAACAATATTTAAAACAGCTTTCCTTATGCACCTATGTTAAAGTAAAGCACTTGTTTGCTTCAGAGAAAATTTTCAGCATTTTATGTATGAGCACATATCCATCTAAAACATTATTTGAGCACCTGCTCTAGCAAATATTGGTAATCTGTGTATCCAGAATCCATTCTCCTACTTAAAATATCGTGACTTTCTTGGAGAATGACCTCTTTCTTGGAGAATAGATTGGTGGGAGAAGAGTGTCTAGTTCCTGTACCCTCGCCACCCACAAGTTTATGGAAGCTGAGGCAAGGATAACATTTCCTTCCCTGCCCCCAAAGGAAGAGAAATCTGTACAGAGAGATTCATGAAGGTGCACAGAGAGGCAGGCATGAGTCCGAAGCTCAGCCAACAAAAAGTTCTCACTCTCCTAAATTTGAATCTACAAGGGATGGAAAGATAGCATCAAGGCTTGGAGCTCATTTGCTATAGCAGGGAAATGCTGGTGGGGCCATTCCAGACATGACATGGTTCTTTGCTTCTGACTTCCGTTCCTCAACCCTCTGAAATGCTCCTGCATTTTGCCCAGTTTCCTTTTGATTCTGCAAACCTCTTGATATCCTTTCAATTACCTCCTTTTTTCCCTTTAAGTTAGCCTGAACTGGTGTCTATAATGAAACATAACTGATACCTCTAGCTTGTGAGAGATACTCTCCCATGGACGGTACAGTGAGCAAGAGTGAAGTCACTGACCTCACAAAATTATAAATGTTAAAGAGTATGAGGAATAAAGCACCCTCAATAATAAAAGAGAGGTCTACAACATTTCAATAAAAAGCAAAAAGTTTTATAAAAAATTATCAGGAAAGTGAATAATGCAGAGGACACTGCCCCAAAATTTAACTTAGCAGGAAATGAAGGAATTACCAAGGCATCCATTTTGTAATTATTTTTGTTCTTGCTAACAATGGTAATAAAGATCTGGAATTATTGGCACATAGGATGAAAGAGATCTTAGGGCTGTTTTTGTTCCCCTGTTGTGTGTTACTGACTAAGAAGTTGAGGCCTGGGGAGGAGAAGTGGTCTCTGAATTCTCACATCCAGGAAGTGACAGAGCGAGACTTTGTGCAGTATTCTAACTTTGCATACCACCGCACACACCACAGCTGCTTGGCTGGTGGCCACAACCCCTTTTGTGCGTATGAGCAGCCATTTAGTTTGCTTAACGTTTTTGATAGAGTCAGATACATTTTTCTTACAAACATGTTTGTCCTTATAAACGCATTATGGATTTTCTGTTCAGATAATGGTCGCTTTTTATCTGAGTAATATATGAACCTGGCTAAAGCTGGACAATGTTGTGTTCAGGAGCTAGTATGCTGACTTTCAAGTTAATTCCAACAACCACTTCTTTTTAGGTCACTCATTGGCTGCTCTTCAGATTTCTTTCTTCAATTCCAAGCACGTCTTACGTAAATAAGAGTGTTTCTGATAGTGGATGCCATTGTGTGCTACCTGGATCTCCTAGCTGAAATCCTTCCAAGAATTTCCTTCAGTCAATGCGAGCCACCTCCCCTGCTGTTATGGCTCCAGGTGAAGATTAAACAGCTGTAGAAGTGTCATCCAACATTGGCCAGTGAGTAGTATGAAGGCCAGCCCCCGCTTTTCCTGTTTCCTTGACACAGCTCCCAAGGGCCATCTTAGCTCCCAAGCACCCTGAAGGATTGGCTAAAGGCTTTGTTTCTCCCTCTCTCTGATTCTGCTGCCATCTTCCCTTATAGATGCTGTTCCTGAGAGTCCTTCCTGGAGAGCCATCTGCACACAGATCTCACTGTCAGAGTCTATTTCCCAATGAATCTAATCTGAGAGATCTCCTCACTTGCTGTTTTTTTCCCACATGAAATAGGTATTTCATTTTACTTTATTTTATTAAGTTCAGCAGTACATGTGCAGGTGTGTTATACAGGTAAATTGTGTGTCATGGGGGTTTGGTGTACAAATTATTTTGTCACCCGGGTAATAAGCATAGTACCTGATAAGTAGTTTTTCAGCCTTCTTTCTCCTTCTCACCCTCCACCCTCAAGTCGGCCCTGGTATCTTTTGTTCCATTATTTGTGTTCAAATGTTTAGCTCTCACAAGTGAGAACATGTGATATTTAATTTTCTGTTCCTGTGTTAGTTCACTCAGGATAATGACCTCCAGCTCCACCCATGTTGCTGCAAAGAACATGATCTTGTTTCTTTTTATGATTGCATAGTATCCCATAGTGTATATATATCACATTTTCTTTATCCCGTCTACTGTTGATAGGCATTTAGGTTGATTCCATGTCTTTGCTCTTGTGAATAGTGCTGCAATGAACATATATGTATATGTGTCTTTATGACAGAACTGTTTATATTCCTCCTGGTATACCCCCAGGATTAGGATTGCTGGGTCAAATGAGAATTCTGTTTTAAGTTATTTGAGAAATTGCCACACTATTTTCCACAATGGCTGAACGAATTTACATTCCCCCCAACAGTGTATAAGCATTCTCTTTTCTCTGCAACCTCACAAGCATCTGTTATTTTTTGACTCTTTAGTAATAGCCATTCTGACTGGTGTAAGATGGTATCTCATTGTGTTTTTGATTTTCATTTCTCTAATGATCAGTGATTTTGAGCATCTTTCATATACTTGTTCACTGTATGTCTTCTTTCGAAAACTGTTCGTGTCTTTTGTCCACTTTTTAATGGGGGTTGTTTGCTTTTTGCTTGTTAATTTAAGTCTCTTATAGGTTCTGGATATTAGACCTTGTTGGATGCAGAGTTTACAAATATTTTCTCCCATTCTGTAAGTTGCCTTTTTTACTCTATTTGTTTCTTTTGCTGTCCTCACCCACTCCTAATTATATGATCATTTCTGATGGCTAAATAATTTTTTTACCTTCTTTAAGATTGTGATTTGTGTTGCTGAGAACATCAGAGCTAAAGTCCTAAATCCTTAGACTTGTTTCTTGAAGTAAGCAGAAAACAGTGGCTAGTGTGCACAAAATTCACATTTCCTAGAGATGTAAAGAGCCTTAGAAGCTATCCCCTCCTCAAATACTTCCTGATGGTTTTGTGTGTGCTGTGAGCTCTGATGGGCATTGTCACCTTTGTGGTTTCTCATAATTACCCTGTTGACATTTAGGTTATTATCCTAGTTTTATAGTTGATAAATCCAAGGCCCCAAAATGTGAAGCGATTTATCGAGGATGAAACAGATGAAGAAGTGTCATCATTTTCTACTAAATGATAACCTGTGATTTATGGATCAGATTTCCCATTTTACAGATGGTAAAAATGAGGCTCAGATACACAGATACTAAGTAAAAGAATCAGGATACCGATTCACTCTTTTGCTGGCTCTACAAGTCTTTTACTCTATTCTTACCTCTCCATCATGCTCCATTTTTTTTCACATGAGAAAACGAAGGCAAAAAAAAAAAAAACCTCAAATGGTTTTTCCCATGTCATATAGCTAGACTGGTGGTGTTGAATCTAGGCTCCAGATTTTCTATCTCCCACTCCACACCACCAGCTAGCTCTCCTGCTCAGCATGCTCAGAATCTGTAGGACTACAACTGCCTTTTCCAAACATGGTCGGTGCAATGGCATTCTCACTTTGACTGCAAAACTCTTCACCAAATATAAAACTGAAAATGTAGGCCACCTGTCCATGTGATTGTATTTCATAACTTAGAGCTAAAAATAGCTCTCAGCTTGCTTGGCCTGTATATAACATATCAAAAGCTCAAATTCAAATTCACTCGCTTCTTGGATTAATGTTAAGATTATGGCTTTCCAGACTTCTTTCTTTCACATTCTATCTCACCCAGCAGGGAATGGATTGTGCTTGTCCACATTATTTTCTATGTGAATTACTGAGCTCTTATTTTCAAAGATGAATTTCATGACCTTATACTCTTTTCTGTACCTGCAGAATTCATTTTGGAGGGCACAGACTCTAGAACCAGACAGCAGGGTAAGGTTGGGTATCTGTGGCCAAGGCATGAAAACTTTGTCTTAATTTCCTCATCTGTGAAACGGAGATGAAATCATACATATTTCCTGAGGTTGTTTTGAGAAGTAAACAAACTAATTCATGGCCAGTGTTTAGCTAAAATCTGGACACACACACAGAGTGGACAAATAGGATAATTATAAACAAAAATCAACAAAATAAAAAATCACCACTACATGGCATGACCAATTTGTCCTAGTTTGCCTGGGACAATCTGTTTCCAAATCTGAGATTTGAAAGCCCCAAATCTCAGGAAATTTCTTAATTCTGGGCAAAGTGGAACAGTTGTTTACTCTACTCACCATCAATGAAACAAACAAAAGGTTCTGAGTAATTCATTTATTCAAGAAATGTTTACTTATAATAAATTCTAGATAGTGTGAAGGTATTTTAAAGGTAAACATGTCAAAACTGTAGCCTCATGGAACACTCAAGCTAAGGAGAGAGAATTATGAAAATGGGCAAATTGTATATGTGCTCTCCTGAAAATTGGCATGAAATGGACAAAGAGTATAACTCTGAGATGCATTGTATTCAGAGGGACACAATCCAGGAATTTCATGGATTACACACTTCTGTCTAATACTGCTGCTTCTTTTCCCCCCCAAGCATAAATGCTCTGGGGAGTTAAGTGGGTTACATAAGAAAAAATTTTCTTTAAACAGGTAAGTTAAACAGTTTGCTGTTACATTACTACGGTACTTCTCAGCATCTTTAATAGCCTAATGAACACTTGAATCTCAGATGGGAATGTTTTAAGTATTGTTTCTGAACTTTTAGACTTTTGAACAACATAGAATTTTTTTTAAACTCATGTGATGGTACCAATATTCCATAGGGCTTTGACAGAAGAAAGTCTAAGTGGTATTTGGCATTGAACACAGAAAGCTCGAAGTAGGAAGAAAAGTGCCAAACCCCAACTCCTCATAAATAGAGACAGTAGTCCTGCTTCAGTCATCAGAGCCAGAACTGTGGTTCGTCACTGTTTTTCTTTTGGTTCATGAACCTCGTTTCAGAATTTAATGAGCACATGGATGCATAGAGCATAAGAAGTTTCAGTCAAGAGCCTTGAACTTTGCAGGGCATGCTGAAGAGATGCTAAGTCTTCTTAGGAATTGAAAAATCTTCTCTAAGTGAATTTTGGTCCTTCCTATCAGCAAAGATGGAAAAAAAACTGCAGACTGAAATCAGTACTAACACAAGAAATAAATTCCAAGCATGGAATTTATTTGGGATAATAGTGTAGAATGCATGGATAATAGTGGGATATAGTGTAGATACACTATGCAGATACACTACATGGGATAATAGTGTAGAATGCATAGAAGCAGGACTTAGATGAAATATAGTAGTCACTTTCATATACGGAGTGCTTACTATTACATGCTTTATCTTATTTAATCAAGAGATATTTATCCTGGTATTTAGGCTGTGGCTTCTGAAATCAGACTTCTTGGTTTTGAATATTGGTTTTGCCATTTACTTGTGATGCAACCTGGAAGAAATTACCAAAATACCTCTAAGTCTTATAATTCCCATCTATAAAGTAGCAATCATAAGACAGTAGTATCTTTTTCATCAGGCTTGTAGAGGTTACACGACATAATTGTTGCAGCCTGATTTCTAACTCGTAGTAAAGCTCAGTAAATATCACCTAATGTTTTTCATATTATTTTTAGGTGGGTATTCTTAGCATTTTCATTTAATGGAAGAGGTAACTGAGAACAGGAGTGATCTAGTGAACAGTTGATAGGGAAGCAGACTCTTCCTATCAACCCCATTTAGCGGTTCATTATTGATGAGAAACAGGAAAGCAGTGTCATATATTTCAGCCTCATTTTTTTCTCAGAAGAAATTATATTAATGAAATATGTTCTTGGTCTCTTTCTAAATTATTTTTCTCTGAGTCACTCTTTAGGAAAGTGATATTTATATCTTTGTGAATCACACCCACACTTGTGTAGGTTCTCTCCTTGGGTCATATGTACTTTTAGTGTGTCTTTATATTTTGGGGACACTGGGAGATGTTCTTTACAACAGATATATAACCTTAAGATACTCTCTTCTGATTTAGGAGGGACCCTCATATCCCCAGGCCCTGCTGCAGAAGTCATTCCTCACAGGTTTCAGTTGCCTCTGGTCTGTCCTCTGTCCCACCTACACAGAAGAAGTAAAAAGGAGAGAGAGAGAGAAGCCACCGAAACAAAAACATTCCGTATTTTAAAGTCAGAAGCAATGTTTTTATTTCCTTTTTCTTTTCTTTTTTTTTTTTTTGAGACAGAGTCTTGCCTTGTTGCCCAGGCTGGAGTGCAGTGGCTGGATCTCAGCTCACTGCAAGCTCCGCCTCCCGGGTTCCTGCCACTCTCCTGCCTCAGCCTCCTGAGTAGCTGGGACTACAGGCGCCCTCCACCTCGCCCGGCCAACTTTTTTGTATTTTTAGTAGAGACGGAGTTTCACCATGTTAGCCAGGATGGTCTCGATCTCCTGACCTCGTGATCCGCCCACCTCGGCCTACCAAAGTGCTGGAATTACAGGCGTGAGCCACCGCTCCCGGCCTCCTTTTTCTTTTTTAAATATTTTGATAAGAACACAACATGAAATACATCCTCTTCATACATTTGTAAGTGCACAATACAGTATTGTTAACTATAGGTAAAATGTTGTATAGCAGATCTTGCATAACTGAATTCTATTTTTTTTTTTTTTTTTTTTTTTTGAGGCAGGATCTCACTCTGTCCCCCAGGCTGAAGGGCAGTGGTACTACCATAGCTCACTGTAACCTGGAACTCCTGGGCTAAAGCAATCCTTCGGCCTCAGCTTGCCAAAGAACTAGGATTGCAAGTGTGAGCCACTGCAACTGGCCACATAACGGGAACTTTATACTCTTCGAGCAACTCAGCATTGCCCCTTCCCCCTGCCCCTAACAACCACCATTCACTGTATGTTTCTATGATTTTGGCTATTTTAGATAAACCTGTGAGGAATGACTTTATAAAAATGGAATCAAGTAGTATTTGTCTTTCTGTGATTGGCTTGTTTCACTGAGCATGATGTTCTCCAGGTTCATTCATGCTGTGGCATATGGCAGAGTTTTCTTCTTCTTAAAGGCAAATAGTATTCTACACAGGTTTGATCTTCTTTTGATTTCTCCTCTGTCCAGCCCATGTGACAGAGCAAGAGCAAGAGAAAGAGAGAGAAAGGGAGAGGGAGAGCAAAAGAGAGAGGAGCCAAAGAAACATAAATGTTCTGTGATTATTTTTAAGTCAAGAGTGAATGTTTTTATTTATTTTTAAATGAAACAGAAAAACACCTCTAAAACTCTTGGAAGGTCCATGATTATCTGCCGACCTGTGTTTGTTTCATTCGTGAAGTATTTAACTCAGTCACATCCAAGAAAAATATTTAAAGGGCACTGCAGAATGTGTGTAACTCCGCCACGAGAGGGCTGGTTTGACTTGGCCAGACAGCCACTTGAATTCCATCATTCATTGATTGATAGGCTTATTATTTCAATGTACATTTGTGAGGCACCTGCTATAAGCTAGACCCTAGCAAGCATATTGACTACCTCATAGTATACATACTGGTGGTTGGATATGGAAGTTGAATTTTATTCTCTAGGCAGTCACAGGTGTCATTTTGTCATTTCTGTCTTTCCCTGTACATCCTGCTCTGCCATCTCTCTGGTCCTCCATGCCACAGGAGGCTCACTTTATAAACTAGATCATCTGGACTCCCGTTCCTTGTGGCTTCATGGATTTGGCCAGTTGGTGATCAAAAGGCAGGAGGAAAGAGATGCTGAGGTCTTTATTCCCTCAACTCCCTGCTTGCTGAGCTGGAGATTGGTAGTAGCTGTATCTATTGAAACTCACACCCCTGCCAGGCTGCCCCTTTCTTATGGCTACCTTTTACTGCATGAGAAATAATGTTATTTCTATATAGATAGTTATAATTATTTGAACTTCTTTATATCACATATAAATCTACCCAGATTGCAAATAAGATTTTCTATCAGCATGTGATTTAAATTATAGGATAAGTATTTTTTAACTGTTGCTTTTTTGTTACAAGAAATATTAACCCTAAAATGGAAACCTAATTGTGAATTCCTTATTTTTAATTGTTTGTTTACTTCATGATTTGAGTCATTTTAGATATAGTTGAAGGCACTTAATATTAGTAATAAGGTCAAATGTATGACTATAAATAATAATAATGTTTTAAAATCTTATTTTTAATTGAATAGTAATTGCGTATATTTATGAGGCAAAATGTGATGTTTTGATATATGTTTACAATATGGAATGATTAAATCAGGCTAATTAACACATCTAGCACCTCACATACTTACCATTTTTGTGGTAAAAATATTTAAAATGAACTTAACAATTTTAAAATATGAAATGCATTATTGTTTATTATAGTCACCATTCTGTGCAATAGTTCGCTAAATCTTATTCCTGTTGTTTAACTGAAACTTTATACCCTTTGATCAATGTCTCCCCTTTCACCATTCACCTTCCTCCCTCCTCAAACTCTTATAACCTTCATTCTACTCTCTACTTGTATGAATTCAACTTTTTTTTTTTTAGATTCCACATATAAGTGATCATATGATATTTTTCTTTATGTGCCTGGCTTATTTCATTTAGCATGATGCCCTTCAGGTTTATCCAGGTTGTCACAAATAATAGGATTTCCCCTCCTCTTAAGGTTGAATAGTATTCCATTGTGTATATAATTATCAAAAAGATGAGTGGCAATGTGTTGGCGAGGGTGTAAAGAAAAGGGAATCATGGTGTGCTGTTGGTGAGAATGTAAGATAATTTGTATAACCTTGTGAAAACAGTATTGGAGTTCCTCAGAATACCAAAAATAGAATTACCACATAACAATAAGTTTTTAATTCTATGTTTACTATGCTGAGTCCTGCCATTTGTGTCAGTCATTTTCTTTCCAGTGGGTTTCATTGGAATCTAATGGCTCCCCATTTTAAGTATCATGATGACATACCTGTTTACATTCATTGATCTCCTCACCCCCTTGCCCCATGCATAATTGCAGAAATACTATTCTATATGTGCTCCCAACATCACTGTAGTATCCATCTTCAGTTAGGATCATCATCCTCCTGTCTTTACAGCTCAGATGGAGCCCTTCCATGGGCACAGACAAAACTACATTCCTACTTTGCCATAGTCATTCCTAACCTGTACGCTCTGTCTGTAGCCTAAAGAATAGGGAAGGTCAGAGTGCCCTTAGGAAAGTTCTTGGGAAGCAAAATCCCAGTTAAGTTTGCAGCTTTCTGAGCACATAACAATCAGAATACACTTTATTTCACTTTTCCGTATCTGCAATGTCACATCCTTCAAGATTCACACACCATTTCTTCAACAGCAGGGAAGAGCAGGAGAAGGTCGCATATACCAAGCATTGACTCTGGTCAGGTATTTTTAGTTTTATTTAATTTTTATAAAATCTGTGTTAAGTTTCTGCTGTAATTCTTGTTATTTAAATGTGGAAGCTAAAATTTAAAGGGACCAAAGACCTTGCTAAACGGCTGATAGAGGCAGATTCAACATCCAAACTTTCTGTCTGACTTCAAAGTGTGTTTTTTGAAAACTGTATCCTTCTAGTTTTACTTCTTTGGGGATGAGCTTTTTATTTTTATTTTTAATTATTATGTACCCATTATCATGGACACATAACAATACATATTTTTGATATTTTAATACAGGCATACAATGTGTAATGATCAAATCAGTGTAATTGGGGTATCCATCATCTCAAGCACTTATCATGTCTTTGGTCATTGCCATCTGACAGTATAAGTTCTTGAGGTTAGGAACAGTCTGGTTCATCTCTCCATCTCTAGCATCTAGCTGGATGAAGAAGACGGTGAGTAAGTGTTGGAATGGATGTATACAGTCACATACCAGTTTGGACCGTATCAGTTCTCAGTTGAAAGGTTTTGGAGCATTCACTTTGCCTGATCTACTCATGTCTGCCAAGGCACATATCTGTGGCTGCTTCTGTTGATGTATTTCTGTAGTGTAAGCAAACCTTGAATTTAGAAAAATACCTGAGAGATTAAGAAAACCCCAACAGAATTTGCTATTGCACTTTTCTCTTTCTGGATGGCATGGATAAACTTTATTCAATGGAATGGTGATCATTAAAAAGTCAGGAAACAACAGATGCTGGAGAGGATGTGGAGAAATAGGAACACTTTTACACTGTTGGTGGGAGTGTAAACTAGTTCAACCATTTTGGAAGACACTGTGGCAATTCCTCAAGGAGCTAGAACTAGAAATATCATTTGACCCAGTAATCCCATTATTGGGTATATACCCAAAGGATTATAAATCATGCTACTATAAAGACACATGTACACGTATGTTTACCGCAGCACTATTCACAATAGCAAAAACTTGGAACCAACCCAAATGCCCATCAATGATAGACTGGATAAAGAAAATGTGGCACATATATACCATGGAATACTATGCAGCCATAAAAAAGGATGAGTTCATGTCCTTTGCAGGGACACGGATGAAGCTGGAAACCATCATTCTGAGCAAACTATCACAAGGACAGAAAACCAAATACCACAGGTTCTAACTCATAAGTGGGAACTGAACAATGAGAACACTTGGACACAGGGTGGGGAACATCACTCACGGGGGCCTGTCGTGGGGTGGGGAGCAGGGGGAGGGATAGCATTAGGAGAAATACCTAATGTAAATGAGGAGTTAATGGGTGCAGCAAACCAACATGGCACATTTATACCTATGTAACAAACCTGCATGTTGTGCGCATGTACCCTAGAACTTAAAGTATATTTAAAAAAACTTTATTCAATGGAATACCATGGCTGAGTGGAACCTAAGTTGAAGCATTCCTTTCATGTCTTCTGTCTTATTTATCTTGGACTGACTGACTCAGTTTTATTGGAGGAAAAGGAATTGTTTCTTATCTGTAATTCGAACTGCACTCTATAAGGTATTCTATCTATTTTTTTGAGAGAAATGCTTTTTACTCAAATAATTATGTGGCATGAGAGCTCATGTATTTATTGAATGTCAAACACTGTTGTAAAATGGTAAGCTCGCAACGATTTCTGGTGGTAAGTATCACGATTGATTGCTTGCATTTTGTATGCTAGGCAGAGTGATGATAATTCAGACATGAAGCTAACCTGGTAGACTGAGGTTGAATCAATCTTCAGCAAAGGTCTCCACTTTGCAGAGATGAAAAACACAGGTTCATAAAGTTGAGTTTGTTACACTTCATGGTTTATTTCACTCTACGTTTGTTGGTCTCTGCCCCTCTTACCCTATTATTTAGCTATTTTTCTCCCTTAATATTAATCTCCAACTCTTCCCCCATTTCCTTTGTTGCAAAGGCATTAAGTCTAATATATTTAGATGCATGCGTTTCCTTGAAAATGATGTTTTACAAATATTCTTAAATATTTTGCAATATTTTAAAAATATTGAATATTCTTACAAATTACATAAATGATGTGCTATAGATCTCATTCTTTTTTCATAGATTTTTTTACTCAAGAGTTTGCTTTAGAGACCTATCTATGTGCTATACGTAATTATAGTTAATTGTATCAGATTATAGCATAACATTTTATGGTTTAAAAATGATAGTGCTATTGATATAAAACTTATATGCCATAAAATTCATGCTTCAAAATGTAAAGATGGTGGTTGTTATTATATTTACAGAGTTATGCAACCATCACCACTATCTAATTTTAGAATATTTCTATCACCTAAAAATAAATCCCATTGGCAGTCACTTTCCATTCCATTCTCCCCTCTTCTAATTCCCTGCAAAGCACAAATCTACCTTCTTCTGTCTTCATGTTGTAGCATTTGCCAATACTTCATTCCTTTGTATAGCTGAATAATATTCAATTCTATGTATATACCACATTTTGCTATACATTCATCAGCTGATAGACATTTTGTCCTACTTTTGGCCATTATGCTTCTATGAACGTTTATGTACAAGAGCTTGTTATGAATATACATTTCAATTCTTTTGGGTATATATTTAGGATTGGAGTTACTGGGTTTTATGGTAACTTTATGCTCACCTTTTGAGAAGATATTTTACAGCACTATTTAAAAATTCTAGCAGATATGAATGAGGGCTCCAACATCTTCAAATCCTTACCAACCTTTGCGTTTGCCTATCTTTTTGGTTTTAGCCATTCTAGTAGATCTGAAATGATATCTCATGGTAGTAAGTTTTGAAATTAGGAAGTCTGAGTCCTTCAACTTTTTCTTTTTCAAAATTGTTTTGGCTATTCTGGATTCCTTGCATTTCTTAATAAATTTTAGGATTAGCTTGACAATTTCTTTAAAAAGAAAAGCGGCTAGGATTTTGCTGGACATTGTGTTGAATCTGTAGATCAATAGGGGGAATATTTACACATCTGCCCTTAGCCTTTACTTCCCAGTTGTACAGAACCTGATTGGACTTCCTGATTGTACAGTGAGTCAAGGTCTGCCAGAGATAAGAGATTAGGGAGTTCTCAGATTATCCTGATTATGGACACAATCCTGCATATATGCATGGACTTCTGAACAACACTCACCTCCAATTTTTCCTCAACCCTACTATTGCCATCTTGATGGAATCAATTCTGGATATATTAGTTGGGGTTCTCCAGAGAACCAATAAGATACATCTATATCTATCTATCTATCTGTCTATTTATCTGTCTATCTATCTATCTATCTATCTATCTATCTATCTATCTATCCATTTATTTACATCTTACTGAAAGGTATTGGCTTATGTGACTATGGGGACTGAGAAGTTCAATGACCTGCTGTCCATAAGCTGAAGATAGAGAAAAGCTTGGGGTGTGATTCAGAGGCCTGAGAGCCAGAGAGCCAATGATATATGTTCCTGTACAGGTCTGAAGACCTGAGAACCAAGAGTGCCCCGGGAAGGAGAAGATCTGTTTCCCAGCTCAAGCAATCAGGCAGAGTGTGAATTCAAGCTTCCTCCACCTTTTTGCCCTATTTAGGTCCTTAACAGATTGGATCATGCTCCCTCATATTAGGAAGGGCCATCTGCTTTATTCTATTAAATTCAAATGCTTATCTCTTCTGGAAACACCCCACAAACACACCCAGAAATAATGTTTAACAAGTGAGCTGAGCATGCTGTGGCCCAAATTACATAAATTTTACCATCACAAGTTTGCCACTTGTGAACCTGACACCCATACACGTCTCCTTAAACCAGGCTTGATCTCATTAAAGACAATAACAAGGACATAATCCACCTAACATTATACAACCATCCCACAAACAACTGAAGATGAGCTAATCCTTTCCCCAGAAGATGAGGTGAAGTCCTTGAGTAAGGTTTACTCTTTTCCTTGATATCCCATAACTTAAAAACAATGATGTAAAATTAACAATAGTTAAATTCTGATGAAGTCAGTATATCTTATGTCTCATGATAAGGTAATACGAGAGGAAAGAAAACAAACACAAATATATATTTATAACAAACTAAGAAATACTCACGACAATTACAGTCTTTTTTTAAAAAACCGATAACATGTCATAGCTGGCATTTGTAACTACCTTCTTTTATAGCCTATTCTATATTCCCTGTGTCTCCAGCAAGTACTTCAGATGTTCATCATTCTTTGCCTGATGAGGTGACCCAAACTTTCATTCCTAGCTGGTCTGGACCATTCATAGTTCTGGCTGAATTGGGTCATTATAGTTTTCCATTGACCTTAATCACAGGGCATGTGCTCTAAATTATGGTCAGGGAACCAATGTTGAGATTCTGCTAGCTGCTGAGTATGTCTATCCCAACTATGCATTCCAGAACTGGGGAAATGACAAATGGATGTGTTTGGGGACCCACTGGGCCCACTGTGAGACAAAACTGAGCTAAAGCTCCATTGATCTCCATAACCCTTTACTCTGACTGATGTGACACAGTGATGTTTGTGTTCTTCCAGAATTAGTACAATTTCACAGTTACCCTGGTAAAAGGAAATAGGTCCCTGTGGGGAAGGCTGGAAGACACATTAACAGTACAAATTTTTGGTCGTATATCAGGATTCTTTCTCAAGGGAACCTATCTTCCTCTTCTTTCAAAATTTCTAGGCAAGTAAGCTGGATTTAGTCTGGGAATTGATTGAGGGACCATGACTACATTTTTATGATTGAGGTTAGACTTTTGTTCACTTGATCTAGAACTTTTCTGCTTGTAAATATCAAGTAAAACTTAGCAGGATTCCTGTCTATTTCACCTCTAGAAACATTATGAACAACTTTTGTTAACACCATAGATCTATGCATAAGAATATTCTAACTTCTGCTTTGACTCTGCTGTCCATTCTGGTAACCTCACTCACTTTGGCTTTGGTGACTGAGTACCACCACTTGGTACCTGCCATCCAGAATGCAATCATTCCCATTACATTTAGGTTTCTGAATGACTGAAGTTTCCAGTTACAGGTCTAACCTACAGAGAAGAGCAACCGTGAAGCTATTCAAGGATGCTGGGGCTCCCCTCCTAAGTTAATTTTCTTTCAATATTGATGAAAGGTGCTAGACCCTTCTAGTGTGGGAGATTAGTTCTTAAATGACAAGTTTATTCTAATACTCCAGTCTCCCTAAGCCTTTGAATCAATCCTGTCGTCTACATCAAACCAAGACAGGTCAGGCATTTCTAATTCACTCACTGTGGTCACCCTTTGGTCCATGTTTTATCCAACCAACCGAAGTGTTATAGCCCTTCTAATTCTTTGAGCTGCAACCTTCTGTAATGCAGAATCTTTGATTAGTGACCCCATATTAATACATTTGGTATGATTCAACATTATGTTCCTTCCATCATTATGCTACACCCTTAGAATCTATTGCCATATGTGTTTACTGGAGTCTTGTTTGTGTAAATTAGAAAGCTCAAGTAGATCTTTGGAGCATCGAACAACTTCTCATGGGTCATACTTTGTACCTCATCTTTAAGAATCTCTTGGGGCTTGAGTCTACTTATAGGTCTAGATGCAAAGGGGCGGGGCTCTGAAAAGAATCATCATTGTCTTGCATAGCAGTTGCTTCAGGGGAGGTCATTATAGTTTTCTAAGGCAATGCAGAGTTAATCTTCTCAAAGATGGGTAAAATGGCTGATATCACTGGAAGGAGAGAGATGATATCACTGGGGTAGGGATGGCATTGCCACTGGGGGCAGACAGGCCCCTTCTACTGGGGATGAGTTGACCTCTTCTTCTGGGAGTAAGGAGACCTCTTCCTTTTTCACTGGCAAAGAAAACACATCAGAATTTAGGGACTCAATGTCCCCAGCAGGGACTTCCCATAATGGCCAATCACAATTTACAGGATTCCATTTTTTTCCAATATCAATGTCCTTACATTAACAGTGGACACCTTGAGAGGCTGGGGGTTTAACTTGCATTGTAAGTCACCCAGTCATAGGCTGAGATTCTACATTTAATCTTCAGCAACCCTAGCCCTGCAACTACAGAAGAAAAAATCTCTTTCAGGGTACCATAGAAGACTCCAGGTCATGTATACGGTGCTTGAGCTGCAAATTTGAATCCCTGAGCTCATTCTTTTCTTTCACCACTTCATCCGGTAGCATTAGGAGCAACCAAGGAATGTCATAATATTTGTTAGCTTTCCAAAACTGCTTGGAAGTATATATACAGCACCCAGCTTCCTACTTTGTATAAGTGGTTGGTTAAGAGTATCCACTGTAGGCCAGGCATGGTTGCTCAAGCCTGTAATCCTAGCACTTTGGGAGGCTAAGGTGGGCAGATCACCTGAGCCCAGGAATTGAAGACTAGCCTGGGCAACATGGTAAAATACCATCTCTTCAAAAAATGCAAAAACATTTAGCTGGGCATGGTGGTGCATGCCTGTAGTTCCAGCTGTTCAGAAGGTTGAGGTGGGAGAATGGCTTGAACCCAGGAGGTGGAGGTTGCAGCGAGTCGAGATTGTGCCACCGTACTGCAGCCTCGGTGAAAGAGTGAGACACTGTATCAGGAAAAAACAAACCAGATTACTCACTGCAAGTATTTTGCATATCTCTCTTATCCATATATGCTGTGAACTGTCAGTGCTTTCTTTACTGATAAAAAAGAGTCATTACCATCTTTAATAAAATTAAAAATCCAATTACAGAAACTCCAAACCAATTTAGAAAACTCATTCTTAAAATTCTGTTTTTCTAGAACCAGTTTTCTAGAACCGGTTTTTTAGAACCAGTTTCTACACCAAAATCTGTATTCATAAGGGTTCTCCATAGAAACAGAACCGATAGAATATTGATAGATAGATAGGTATAGATAGATAGACAGATAGACAATTACAAGGCATTGGGTTACACAGTTGTGGAGGTTGAGATGTCCCACAATCTGATGTTTGCAAGCTGGAGACATAGGAAAACCTGTAGTATATAGTTTGAAGCCTCAGAAACAGAAGTGCCAAGGACAGTAGAAGATTGATGTTTAGCTCAAGCAGTCAGGCAGAGTGCAAATTCAACCTTCCTCCACCTTTCTTCTATTTAGGCCCTTAACAGATTGAGTGATTCCCACCTGCACTGGGGAGAGCTCTCTTCTTTACTGAGTCTACTGATTCAAATGCTAATCTATTCTGGGAGCGCCCTCATAGACACACTGAGAAATAATGTTTAACCCGATATTTGGGCACCCCATGGCCCTGTCAAGTTGACACATAAAATTAATCAGCACACTGGATCTGGACAATTCTGCTTCCATTGTTCGGATTTCTTTACCATTATCTCATTCTTTTAATTTCTTTATCTTTTCTTAATGAATCCTGGAAACTTCCTTTAACAGATCTTTGATCTCACTCATTTGTTCTCTGGTCCTACCTATTCTGCTAGTCAACCTATCTTTTCAGTTATTTCAACTTTTTTATTTTCCATATATCTCTAAGGGATTGATTTCTATGTTATTGCTATTTCAATATCTTGCCTCATTTCTCTTAAGGTATTTATTATGCTTTAAATTCTTATTTTGTCTGTTCCATTAAATATTCTTCCATTTTAAACATAAGTTTTTATTTTTCATTTTTAATAGTGCTCATACTTTTTAGGTATATCTTTACTTTTTCTATGAATTCATTTTTTCTCTGTCACTTATAAGCAGCCACAGTTTCTGGTGTATATCTCAAGACAGGAGACACAACGTAACACAGCTTGAGCACAGACTCTCCAGATAAATTTAGAAAGTATCTTTATATGTGTATTTATGTGGCAGGTATGTGTGTATCAACATAGGTGGTCTCCATGCTACAATTTAGAGCACTCCTATTATCCTTCCTCCTCTCCAATAGATAACTTTACCTTCCCAGGAAACTCTTAAATGCCTCTTTTCTAGGATTTGTTTCTCTTTTTTTTTTTAAAAAAAATTGCCTAGCCTACAGTGGTTTGGGAGGAAAAAAAATGCTCAGAGGGCAACTAGCTTGAGTTCATTTATTTTTATTCATTGGAGTAAGAATGCTACACTGGGCCGCCAGCTTGCGTTCACCTGTTTTTATTTGCTTCTTAGTCCAACAGAGATTTAGAACCACCTAAATGTAAATCTTTAACTCAGCTTGGAACCCCTTATTTCTCAAGGGTGCTGATCTGATGCTATGTTTCTTACTTGGCAATAGTGATGGGGCAAAGATATGTTTAGATGGGGCACTATGATCATTAATCCTGAGCGTCAACTTGGTTGGATTGAAGGATATAAAGTATTGTTCCTGAAGTATCTGTGAGGGTGTTGCCAAAGGAGATCAACATTTGATTCAGTGGACTGGGAGAGGCAGACCCACCCTCAATCTAGGTGGACACCATTTAATCAGCTGCAAGCATGGCTAGAATACAGCAAGCAGAAGAAATTGAAAAGACTAGACTTGCTGAGTCTGTCACCCTCCATCTTCCTCCCATGCTGGCTGCTTCCTGCCCTCGAACATCATACTCCAAGTTCTTCAGCTTTTGGACTCTTAGACTTACGCTAGTGATCTGCCAGGGGCTCTAGAACCTTCGGCCACAGACTGAAGGCTGCATTGTCTGTTGGCTTCCCTACTTTTGAGGTTTTGGGACTTGAACTGGCTTCCTTGCTCCTCAGCTTGCAGACCACCTATTTTGTGATTGTGTGAATCAATACTCCTTAATAAACTCCTGTTCATACATACATCTCTCCTCTTGGTTCTGTCCTCCTAGAGAATCCTGACTAACACCGGCATTTAAGAGGCATAAGTAGAAAACTCAGTATCTTATTAAGGAATCATGGTTCTTGGCCCTCAGCTATTCTAGACCACCATTCTCCACCCTTTCCCTTTTGGTCTCAACACCTTTTTTCTCTTCAGAGTTTTCATAGAGTTTTTATATTTTGTTCTAGTATCTATCAATTTCCTTCTCACTCTTCTAGTATTTCCAGGACTGGTTTTGGGAGAGAGAAGTGGCAGGTACTTGCTGTTTGACTTTTGGCCTTAAGGTATACTTTAATATTTCCGTAATAACTTTATTTTGGGTTAATGAATGGCACAGGGATATTTAAGCACACAAGTTTTGTGAAGTAGAGACTATAAAATAAGAAGCTGTTTTTATTAGGTTAAAAAATATTTGTGTGTAATATATTTATGTTACAGATGTTTCTTATATTTCAAATTGTAAGGTAGGAAATATTAATTTTCCAATTAGAGAAAAGTTGGAGCCCTGTGGGAAGTTCTCTTTGAGCTTGAAAGTGGTCTTGGATAAGTCATTGGGAATTTATGACCATTGGTCAAGACATGTTTGGGAATGCCTGGTTGTTGACAAAAATGTTTTGCAACTTTCAAGGTAAGGCCATTTGAGTCATGCTCAGGACCTAGAAAAAAAACCCTGTTTTTTTCAGAACACAATTTTCTCTATCCATTTGGAGTAGCAGTTAAGGAAACTTGTTCTTTATTAAGCTGCCATTAAAAGGGATGGCTCCAGACAAATTAAAAAAAGATATCTAGCCAAAGAAGATCAATGGACAATCAATAAGTGTCTGGAAGGTTTGAAAACAGAATATAGAAGACCAAGTGCCAACTCTATCTGACAGGGCACCAGCCAGTATTTTAGGGTGGTTATGTTTGATGCAGCCTCCCAATAACTCTGCTATTTAAGACATTGTGCATAGAACTCTTTTCAGGTTTATTAGGACTCTCCCAATAAGATACTCGATTTTCACTACAGAGATAGTGTCAAAATAATTTAACTAACTCAATGATTTTGTTGAGTACTGCTATTAGTTCATTCTCATACTGCTATAAAGACATACCTGAGACTGGTAATTTACGGAGAAAATAGGTCTAATTAACTCACGATTCCGCAAGCTGTACAGGAGGCAAGGTAGGGGAGGCCTCAGGAAAATTACGATCATGGCAGAAAATGAAGGGGAAGGAGGCAAAACCTTTACATGGCAGAGCAGGAGGAAGAGAGACCAAAGGGGGAAGTGCTACACACTTTTAAGCAACCAGATCTTGTAAGAACTCATTCACTAGCACAAGAACAGCGTGGGGGAAATCCGCTCCCTTGATCCAACCACTTCTCACCAGGCCCCTCCTCCAATATGTGGGGATTACAATTTGACATGAGATTCGGGTGGGGACACAGAGCCAAACCATATCAAATACTTATTGTATGCACTGTTTAAGGGTGCTGAGAACACCATAGTAGACAAAATCATAAATATACCTGCTCCTATAGAGTTTATGTTCTAGTAGTAGGAGAAAGACAAAACAAATAAAAAATGTTTATGAGAGTGTTATACATACTATTGAAGTCAATAAAGAAGGAAGGGCGGGGGGTTCTCAGTGGTGGTGGATTTTCAATTTCAACTTGAGCATAGTATAACTATAAAGCTACGTCAACTGATGCTAAAGGGAATGCTTTTAACATTTTAACTTTATGTATAATATTTGCTGTAGGATTTTGTAGATACATTTGATCAGATTTAGGATATTTTTCTTTTTTCCCTGTTTAATGCTTTAAAAAAAACACAAATGGATGTTGAATTTTATCCAGTGATTTTTGTTTTCATCTATTGAGGTGATCATAATTCTTTTATACTGTTAATGTGGTAAATTATATTGATTGATTTTCTAATGTTAAATCAAGCAAGAGCATTTATGGAAATAGTCCAATGTGTGTGTGGTATAATATCAATTTTTTATGTCGATGGGATTTGTTTGCTAATATTTTATTTAGAATTTTAACCTCTAGTTTAATAAGAGAGATTGACCTGTATTTTTCCTTTCTTATAACATCCTTGCTGGGTCTTCTTTTCAAGGCATGTTGGCCTCATAAAATTAGTTGAGGAATATTTACTCATTTTTATTCACTAGAATATTTTTCATAAAATTGGCATTATTTCTTTTCATATGAGCTTTACTGAGATATGCTTCACATATCACACCATTTATCTTTTTAAAGTGGGAAGTTCAATTTTTTAGTATATTCATAAAGCTGTGCAATAATCACCACAATTTTAAAACATTTTCATCATATTCTAATGAAAAGAAACCCTATACCTTTAAGCTGTCATCCTATCCCCACTCCTCACATCTTCCCCCTACTCCTACCCCTAGGCAACCACTAATCTACCTTCTCTATGTATTGGCCTATTCTGGAGACTTCCTGTGAATGGTATCACATAACATATGGTCTTTTGTTACTGACTTATTTGCTTACCATAACTTTTTAAAGGTTCACCCATGCTGTAGCATGTGCCAGTACTTCCTTTTATGGCTGAATAATATTCCATTACATAGATAGATGTACTACATTTTGTTTACACCATTCATAAACTGATGGAAATTTGGGCTATTTGTACTTTTGGGTTTTTATGAATAATAATACTATAAACATTTGTGTGCAGGTTTTTAATGTGTATATAGATTTTTATTTCTCCTGAGCTATATACCTAGAAATAGAATCTATCATCACATGACAACTCCATGGGTAACTTTCTGAAAAACTGCTAGAATACTTTCCAAAGTGGTTGCACAATTTCACATTTCCACAAGCAATATATGAGGTTTCCAGTTCTTTACATTCTTACCAGCAATTGTAATTATGTCTTTTTAACTTTAGCCATTCTAGTAGGTTTGAAGTGGGTATCTAATTGTGGTTTTTATTTGAATGTTATGAATCACCAATGATCATGAGTATCTTTCTCGTACTAATTGGACATTAGTGTATCTTTGCATAAATGTCTATTCAGATAATTTGTACATTTTAAATTAGGAGTTTGTCTTTTTGTTACTGAGTTAAAGAGTACTTCATATATTCTGTCTTTTTATGTTTCGGTTATCAGAGTAACACTGGCCTCATAGACTAAGTTGGGAAGTAAAGAAGGAAATTCTTCCACATGCAACAACGTGGATGGATCTGGAGAAGGTTATATTAAGTGAAATAATTGTCACAGAAAGATAATACTGCATGATTCCACTTACATGTGGTATCCAAAATAGTCAAACTCATGAAAACAAAAAGTAGAATGGCGATATCTAAGGGTTGGAGCTGGTAAAATTGGAAGTTGCTGTTCAATGGGTATAAAGTTTTAGTTATACAAGATAAATACGTTCTAATGAGATAGCATCTCACATCATTAAAAATGTCTATTATTAATAATTGAAAAAATAGCAGGTGTTGGTGAGGTTACAGAGAAAAAAGGAACACATATACTATTGATGGGAATGTAAATTAATTCAGTCACTGTGGAAAGCAGTTTAGAGATTTATCAGAGAACTTAAAACAGAATTACCATCTGACCTAGCAATCCCATTACTGGGTATATACCCAAGGGAAAATAAATAATTTTACTAAACAGACTCATGTATTCATATGTTAATTACAGCACTATTCATAATCGTAGACATGGAGTCAACCTAAATATCCACCAATGGTGGCCTTGATAAAGAAAATGTGGTACATATATGTCATGAAATACTACACAGTCATAAAAAAGAATGAAATAATGTCCTTTGGAGCATAAGGGGTGCAGCTGGAGATCATTGTTCTAAGCTAATTAACACAGGCACAGAACAGCAAATACCACGTTAAGTGAGAGCTAAATATTGAGTACACACAGACACAAAGATGGGAACAATAGACACTGGGGACTACTAGAGGAGGGAGGGTGGGAGACAGGCAAGGGCTGAAAAACTAACTATTGGGTACTGTTGTCACTATCTGGGTGATGGGATCATTTGTACCCCAAACCTCAGTGACATGCAATTTCCCCATGTAACAAACTTGCACATGTACACCCTGAACCTAAAATAAAAGTTGGAAAAATAAAATAATTCCCTCTGAAAAAAGAAAGAACACGAGGAGTGCAAAGAGAATACTTGTCTTTTTAAAGATTAAGAATTATAAAAGTCCATTAGTAAAAGACCTGTTGCACAACATTGTTCCTGTAGTTAACAATGCCGCATTGTATACTTAAAAATTTGTTAAGCAGGTGAGTCTCATGTTAAGTGTTCCATTCACAGTAAAAAAGTTGGAAAGTGGTCCCTGTTATATTTTTTTGGAAGAGTTCATTAGTAACTTACATATTTTTTCACTGTTTTCTAGAATTTACCAGTGAAGTCATTTGGGCTTGGTTTTTCTGTGTGTGTAGTTGTTGGATTACTAATTCAATCTCTACTTATTATAGTTCTATTTGTATTTTCTATTTCTTCTTGAGCCATTTAAAAATAATTTATACCTTTCTAGGAATTTGTCCATTTTATCTGAATATTTATTATATTGGCATACAATTGCTCATACTATTTGTTTATAATCCTTTTTATTTCTGTAAGGTCAGTAGTAATGTCCCTTGTCTCATTTCTGATTTTACTAATTTGAGTCTTCCTTTTTTCTTAGTCTAACTAAAGGTTTGTCAATTTTATTGGTGATTTCAAAGAACCACTTTTGGTTTTACTGTTTTGTGTCTACTTTCTATTCTCTATTTTATTAATCCCCCTACCCCATTTTTATTATTTTCTCTCTCTGGTTGTTTTAGGTAGTTTAATCTTTTTTTCTCAATGTCTTAACATGCAAGGCTAGATTATGGATTTGACAACTTTCTTATTTTTAGTATAGGCACTTACAACTATATTATCCCATTGTGACCAGAGAGCATACCTTGTCTTTTTTCAATTCCTTTAAATTTATCGAAGTTGGTTTTATGATCTAGCATCTGGTCTGTTCTGGTCCATGTGAATTTTAGAATTCATATTCTGCACCTGTTGGGTTATATAAATATCCGTTAGATCTAGTGGTTTGTAGCGTTATTCAAGTCTTCTGTTTCTTAATTGATCTTTTGCCTAAATGTTCTATCCATTATTGAAATTGTAGTATTGAGACTAGGCACAGTGGCTCATGCCTATAATCCCAGCACTTTGGGAGGCTGAGGAGGGTGGATCACTTGAGGTTGGGAGTTTGAGACCAGCCTGGCCAACATGGTGAAACCACGTGTCTACTAAAAATACAAAAATTAGTTGAAGAGCATCTGTATTTCCTTAATGGTGTCTTTAGGGCTCACCTCATACATCTTAATCTCCTAGGATCTACTGTAGCTTTATATTAACTTAATTCCAGTGAAATAAAGAAACATTACTCATATATACCTCTATATCCTTTCCCCATTTTGTGCTATTGTTATATAGATTATATTTCGATGTGTTATAAACTCAACAATATGTTGTTATAATTTTATGCTTTTTAAAAAGCTGAGCGAAGAAAAAAATAGTGAGAACATATTAATAACTTTTATTTATTATTTTACCTTCTTAATTTATTGCCTGGTGTCATATCTTAATCCAGTATAACTTCACATCCTCTCACCCTTTTAATGATATTATTAATAAAGATACTAAATGTATATATGTAGTCTCAACAATTATATATGTATATATATGTATACCCCCTACACACACACATACACACACACACACACACATATATATACAAACTTCATACAATTGATTTATAAATCAGGACAGAGAAGAAGGGAGGAGCAATATGCATTTATATTGTCTTGTTATATTTGCCTAATTATCTTTATAGATGCTGTTTGTTTTTTGTGTTTAATAGTACTGCTGTCTGGAGTTATTTGGTTTCAGTTCAATGAACTTCCTTTGTAATATTATAATAAGTGTTGGGTCTCCCAACATTGAATTCAGTTTTTGTTTATCTGGGAATGCCTTTATTTCCATTTCATTTCTGAAAGATAGTTTTACTGGTTATAAGATTCTTGATTGACTGTACTTTTCTGTAGGCACTTTGCATATGCTATGCACTGCTTTCTGGCCTTCATTGTTTCTCATAAGAAGTCAGCTGTTAATCTTCTTGGAGTTTTTTTTTTTTTTTTAGTGATAAGTCATTTTTCTCTTGGTGATTTCAAGATTTTTCTTTTTTCTTTGGATGTTTGCATATTTGTGGTGGTATTTCTATATGTGTATCCTATTAGGAGTTCATTGAGTTTCTTGGATATACAGATTTATACTTTTCTTCTAATTGGGAAGTTTTCAGTCATTTTTGGGGGCAGTATCTTTCTACTGCATTCTTTTTCTTCTCTCTCTCTCTAGGACTCCCATCATGTATAGGTTGATATGCTTTATGGTATTAAATTTTGATGATACTCTGTTCATTTTTCTTCAGTTTTTGTTCTCTTTGTTCTTCAGATTGTATAGTTTCTAATGATTTAAGTTTACTAATTCTTTCTTCTGAAAGTTCAAATCTATTCATTTATTATGATTTTCAACACCAGAATTTCCATTAGGTTCTTTTTCAAGTAATTTATATTTATTCATAGTCTCTATTTGGATGAGGCATTGCCATCATGCCTTACTTTACTTATTTAAGCATAGTTTACTTTAGGTCTTTGAGCATATTTATAATTGCTACTTTAAAGTATTTGGCTTATCTCACAAGCAGTTTCTATAATCTGCTTATTTTTTTCTGTCTGTGAGTCAGCCTTTTCTTTCTTTTCTTCCTTCCTTCCTTCCTTCTTTCCTTCCTTCCTTCCTTCCTTCTTTTTTTAGATGGAGTCTTGCTCTGTTGGCAGCTACAGTTCAGTGGTGTGATCTTGGCTCACTGCAGCCTTGATCTCCTGGGCTCAAGTGATTCTCCCACCTCAGTCTCCTGAGTAGCTGGTATTACAGGTATGAGCCAACATGCCTGGCTAATTTTTTTGATTTTGCATAAAGACAGGAGTTTGCCATGTTGCTGTAGCTGATCTCAAACTCCTGAGCTCAAGTGATCCACCATTCTCAGCCTACCAAATACGGGGATTACAGGTGGGTGCCACCGTGCACATCTGTGAAGCTAGGTCTTAGAAGGCAATATAGCTTTTGCTTGGGTCTTTGTCTTAGAACATGCATTATGGGAGTTTTGGGTGAGTGTATAAGAAGTCCTATTCTGAAGCCACCATGCTAGAGAGAACAAAGTAGAGCGAATACAGAGATAGTTAAAGAGACACTTTAGGAATTTCATCTATACCAGTTCCCAGCTGTTTGATTTTTTGTGACTCAGGTAGGTGAGCCTTCTGATGATTATAGTGTTCAGGCTTTGAGGTGCTCCAGCCACTGCTGAATACAGCAGAGATGGGTTGTCCCTACAAAGCTGTACTCAGACTGAAGACTAATGATTAAAATACGTGTTTTAAGGCATTAAATTTTGAAGCGGTTCATTACACAACAAAAGATAACTGGAACCATGTTATTCTTGGGAGCTGTACATCTTTTGTCACCTACTCCTTGTTTGCTTTCAGGAGCAAGCAATCATAATAGAAGTGATTTGATATTTTCTTAGATAAAACACTGTATTTGTAAAACATGGCTAAGCCTTCTCTTCCTCTTTCTAGACAAATGGACTCCAAATGGAACTTGGGAACTAATAAGAGTTAACAAAGATGTGGTAAAAGAAATAGACAACATGATTGTGGCACAATGGTGGAACAGGAGTTGTGATTTGACTCTAAAGTCATTTAAAATTAAAATGTAATTTTTTTTGAGACAAAGTCTAACTGTGCCACCCAGGCTGGAGTGCAGTGGTGCAATCACCACTCACTGTAGCCTCAACCTCTTGGGCCCAGGTGATTCTTATTCCTCCGCCTCCTCAGTAGCTGGGACTACAGGCATGTAAGGAAGTTGGATTTCTTAGTCACTACATGGAAATGGACCACAAGAAAAGCCACACAATTTACTTGTAGTTGTAATAAGCCCAAGATATAAAATTTCATATAAAGTTGTGCAACACACAGTACAGGAAAGAGAACAAATATTAATATTCAGAGTATAAAGTGGGAGTACCAGCCACGTGCCAGATTTTAGTATCGGTCAGGTGATGGCTTCAGGAGTCAAGAGGCACAATCAACACACAAAATGTTTATTTGCAAAAAGAAAGAAGAAAAGTCCCACTTGACATGGAAATTATGTTGTCTAAAGTCTTTGTGACTAGTTGAAAGTTCCAGACTGTGTTCCTTTCACTGTCCTGGTGACCACATCTATTGCTACCAAGAAAATTAAGTCTCTTTTTCTTTGTTTTTGATAACTAATAGGCATATTGGAGAAGAAATAAAAATTCACCTACCCCTGACTTTCCTTAGCAAATTACTTTAGAACTTGGTCCCTACAGGCAAAATTTAAATTAAAATATTCAGTACATGAGACATGGAGCTGTAGATGCATTCCCAGGAGAAATTGTCCTCTAAGATCTCCATGTCGTATAATCCCCTTCAAGACATCAATCACCAGACCCTTAAATCTCGATCTGGCTTTATTCAAGCTCACTGTAGTGGAAACAACCTGCTGCCTGGGCAACCTTGTTTACTTGATTTGCTTTTCTTTTAATGAGGTCTTCAAGGACCCCCTTACTGGGGCCCTTGCTCTCATAGTGACACCGCTGCCTTCCTTTAGTCAGAATGATCTCAGCTAATACTTTCTGATAACAAAAGTGATATTTTTAAATAGGTTGAGTGCTTTGCCAAATATTGAATGTCCTTTGTCTTATTTCATTCCCAAGCTACAGGACTACATATTACTAATTTAATTAAAAAGATATGGAAAATGAGGCTAAGAGAAGTAAAGGAGCTCATTCATTTTTTTCGAATCTGAAACAGAAACCTAGAATTTAGACTTTTGAGATTGGGCATGGAATGCCAAGGAATCCACTTATGGACAGAATGGTATATTCAAAGGGATGAAATAAGATTCTTCTAGATCCAGAGCAAAGGGGAAGCCACAACTTGCTTCTCCTAGTAAGTCTCCCTCCAACATCACCCCATAAGGATGCTGGTGGTTATGGTGCTGAAACTGGAGAAGGGAAATTGGTACACAGAGACTTGGGATTGCCTTCCCCCAGGAAGCCTTAAAAAGTGTTGGATTTGGCTGGGTGCGGTGGCTCATGCCTGTAATCCCAGCACTTCGGGAGGCCAAGGCAGGTGGATCACGAGGTTAAGAGATCCAGACCATCCTGGCCAATATAGTGAAACCCTGTCTCTACTAAAAATACAAAAATTAACTGGGCGCAGCGGTGCAGGCCTGTAGTCCCAGCTACTTGGGAGGCGGAAGCAGGAGAATCACTTGAACCAGGAAGGTGCAGGTTGCAGTGAGCTGAGATTGTGCCACTGCACTCCAGCCTGGTGACAGAACAAGATTCTGTCTAAAACAAAAACAAAAGCAACACAAAACAAAACAAAAACAACAACAAAAGTGTTGGATTTACTTAGCATACCTTAAGGCGAGGCAGAAGTCATCCAGTCATTTTTTTACAATTAAAAAACAGTTGGTTTATATTACCAAATATGTGATACCTAAAGGGAATATATACATAGCATCTATTAAGTCATGAAGCATAACAATGCTCATGAAACAAATCAAAGAATAGAACATTAACAATGATATTATAGAACAAGGCAGAGAAACAAAAAGAGCCAGCATTCACAAGAGGCTCTGTATTTGTGGAAAACTCTGTGGTAGCATTAAATATGGGACTCAAAATGATCATTCCTGAAAAGTTGGTACGTGGAAAAGTGACACATGCCACATATACCCCTCCAGACACACACCCTTGCCAGTGTATGTGCAAAATCCTGAGCCAGAAAGACCACCCATGTGATTAGAAGGTTGGGGCCTTGAGCCAGACTGCCTCCAGTGAGAGAAGTGGGACTGGAAATTGAGCTTGTGTGGCTGAAATATAATCAATTATGCCTATACCGTAAAACCTCAATAAAAACTTAGGATGCCAAAGCTCAGTTGAGCACCCTGGTTGGTGAACACACTCATGTGCTGGAGTGTGCCATGAGAAGAAGCTCTATGTTTGGAACCTTCTTAGACCTCACACTTCGTATCTTTTCCTTTGGCTCGTCCTGATCTATATTCTTTATAATAAAACTGTAATTATAAGCACAGTACTTTCTTGAGTTCCATGAGTCATTCTAGTGAATTATTAAACTTTAGAGGGTTGTGGAAACCCCTGAATTTATAGCCAGTCAAAAGTGTGAGTGATCTGGGGTGACCTGAAGTGCCTCTGGCATCTGAAGTGAGGGCAGTCTTGTGGAGGATTGAGCCCTTAACTTGTGGTATCTGTACTAACTCCAGGATTGAAGTACACCGGTTAGTGACAGAATATATGGCATCTTCAAGAAAAAATTAAGGACTGAAGTTCTTTTCAGGTCTCTGCCCTACAGCTCTAAGTGTGTTTTTCATCCTATGATTCAAAATGGTTGCTGTTGCTCCAGCTAATAGATCAACATTCCAAAATAAATTTTAAAATGAGTAACTTCTCCCTTTTGAAAATAATTTTTGAACCCAGAATTTAATAGGCTTTCTGAAGTCAAAGTGTTTGGAATTGGATTGTCATTAAACTGTAAAAGTGTAAGAACACTTTTTAAGTTTACACCAGTAACTGTAAACTTTACAGAGATAAACTTTTGATTAGCTGACTTTCAGAACCACAGTCACTGCAATAAAGCTCTCATTTTTTTGTCTGGATTTTAGAGTGGGGACTGTAACTGATGAGGTGTCCTTAGGAGATGTATTTTTCATTAATTGGGTTACTGCACATTAGTGATTCTGTGTCCAGATTCTCCATTCTGTTTAATTGTTCTATATACTTCTTGTGCCAATACACAATGTTTTTGCTTTATAGAAAGTTTTGATGTATGGTTGTATATGTCTTTCAGCCTTCTTTGTTTTTTCAAAGTTATCTTGAGTATTTTTTCTTTATATTTTCATATAAATTTTAGAATCAATCTGTAAAATACATGTTAAGATTTGGACTGCACTGCATTGGTAGATTAATATTGGGAGAAAGGACTTTTTCTTTTTAAAGTCACAATAGAAGGTCTTTTGATCCATGAATATGGTATATCCTTCCATCTACCATAGCCTCTTTATTTTCTGTCAGTAATGTTTTGTAGCTTTTTTTGTGCAGAAATCTTGTACAACTACATTTTTGAGATTTATTTATATATATTCGGTCATTTTGATGTCAGTGTGAGGTGCTGTTTATTTATTTTATTTTCTATTTATTGTTGGTATATAGAAATATAATTATATTAGTATATTGATCCTGTAACCACTGGCCTTGTTAAATTCACGTATTAATATTAATATTTTGTCTTTAAATTATCTCAGAATGTAAACACTATGTTGACCTAAAAAAATAACTTGGAAAGTTTTCTTCTTTTTCTTTTTTTTGCCAGGCCTTGGTAATTTTGGTATTATTTTTAAATGAAATGACTAGGTTTCATCATTGAAAATATATGTGCCTTGGGGAATCTTTTTATCTTAGAGAGAAAGTTTAAAAAATTTTTATACTTAGGCCGGGTGCAGTGGCTGACGCCTGTAAACCCAGCACTTTGGGAGGCCAAAGCGGGTGGATCACGAGGTCAGGAGATCGAAACCATCCTGGCTAACACAGTGAAACCCGATCTCTACTAAAAATACAAAAAAATTGGCCAGGCGTGGTGGCGGGCACCTATAGTCCCAGTTACTCAGGAGGCTAAAGCAGGAGAATGGTGTGAACCCCGGAGGCAGAGCTTGCAGTGAGCCGAGATCGCACACTGCACTCCAGCCTGGGAGACTGAGCAAGACTCCATCCCTCAAAAATAAATAAATAAATAAATCTATACTTAGATCTAAGTTTTCTATATAAATAGAAGACTGTTAAATTTTTTCTTGATTCTTGTGTTAGTTTTAGTAAGTTTTCTTCTAGGAATTTATAAATTTTATATACATTAAAAAATTAGTGGCTTTAAGTAATTCATAACAGTCTCAGATTAAATTTTTAATAATACTTTTTTCATTCCAGATATTGGTAATTTGTGCCTTTTCTATTTATTGATAAGTTTTGTTAGGGATTAATAAACTTAATTAGTATTTTTAAAATATCAAGTTTTGGCTTTGGTTTTTAGAAGTTATATGATTTTTGTGCTCGCTTCGGCAGCACATATACTAAAATTGGAACGATACAGAGAAGATTAGCGTGGCCCCTGCGCAAGGATGACACACAAATTCGTGAAGAAGTTATATGATTTTTATTATTTCATTAGTATACAATTTAACTTTTATTATTTTCTTCTATTACCTTTGGTTTAATTTTCTCTTCTTTTTTATCTTCTTGATCTGGATGCTGAAATAATTGATTTTCAGTTTTTATTTTTTTCTAGGAATTTCTCCCTAAGCATAACTTTAGATAATTTAATAAAAGTTTTCATTTTGTACACTTATGAGTATTCAGTGAAAATATTTTTAACTTATTTTTAATTGATTGACTAAATAATACATATTTATTGTGTACAACATAATTTTTTGAAATATATATACATTCTAGAATGGCTAAAGCTAGCTAATTAACATATGCATTACCTCAAAAAGTTATCATTTTGAGGGTGAGAACATTTAGACTCTATCCTGACCTGTGTCCTGACCACAGCCGGACACTAACAGTGAGTTGGGACAGTTAGCCAACTCAAATGCAGTTTGCCTTTAGACTGTGAAAACGTTCCAGGCTGCAAAACTTTCTACCCTGGCCAAAACCACTCCTCTTAGACTCAAACCCTCCTGGTCTGGTCCTGCAAGGTGGGTTCCCAATTCCATTGTCCACAGCTGAAGCCCATGCTATTCTTGCCTCTCCATTCTGGCTGTGTGGATTCCTCCTCCAATCAAGTTAAGATCATAAATCCCTGGCTAATGACTCTACAAACCAGTGACTGCCACCAATGCTAGCTGGCAGGTTCCTGTGCAACCCACTATGAGTTAGCTTCAGGAATGACCACCTTCCATTGGTCCTTAAGCCCGGGAGTGCATGTGGGGTACTTCCCAGTGCTCTTCCTTCTCACAGTCCCTTGACTGTTCCCCAAGTCTGATCCAGGTTTTGGGAAGCTCAAAAA
This sequence comes from Piliocolobus tephrosceles, assembly GCF_002776525.5. Classification (NCBI taxonomy): domain Eukaryota; kingdom Metazoa; phylum Chordata; class Mammalia; order Primates; family Cercopithecidae; genus Piliocolobus; species Piliocolobus tephrosceles. The sequence continues at coordinate 14,663,680 of NC_045446.1, forward strand.
GTTCCCGATGGTCTAGGTTTCCTGGCTTCCTGGTGGAAATGTGTATTATGGAGCACTCCCCCTCTCACATATGGAGGGATTGATTCACAGATTTCCATTTGGGCTGCTGTCTGTCTTGTTTTCAGCAGTATCCAAAATTTTCTTTCACTTTTATGTTGAACAATCATGTTTCTTCTTGGATACAAGTTCACAGTGTGAATCTCTACACACTACTTGCTATTTCCAAGTGGGCAAGGATTCTGGCAAAGCATCCATTCTACTATCTCAGAAGAAAACATACTCATTTCTATTTTATTAATGAGAGAATTCGAAGTGCATAAGTGTTTATATAACCTCTAATCTCAATATGAATTTTGGGAAGTTATGCTGCCATGGGCCAACATGACTTACATAATACTTTAGCCTAGTTTCTGTTATGCCGCTCATGATTCTGTCTGATTTCTGCCAGAAAAGTTAATGATGAATCTTCTCTGAAGATGTTCACACTACCAAGAAGAAATAACTCCGAGTAAAGTAAATATACTAGTGTTCTTCCTAAGAAAACAGAACCAGGCTTCCATGCACAGTTTAGTTGTTGCTTCTCTCGATGATTGGAGTGAGAGATTCTGGTTATCCTCACGGGTAACTTGTCCCCTGAGAACTTTATGTATGTTCAAATTTCTCAATTATTGTTAGTTCCCAGTCATTGGTCTCTAACATCCCAACATGACTCTATTTAACATCATGTTAGAGGTTCCACCCTGTGTGTCACCTTTTGGTGATCATTTATTGATCTCAGTGTAAAAGGTTGTCCATTGTACTAAGTGGCCTTATTTCACACTGGTATATTACTCTGAGTCTGCAACAATGGCCAGGGATAAAACCCCCAGCTAAAAATGATGTTCATTGTGGATATGATGATCCCTTCTTAGAGCGCTTTAGCACTTTACAGAATGCATTCAGAGACTTCTATTTTTCCTCACAGCAGCAGTCCTGTGTGACAAGTTGGAGAACATTTTCTAATCTCCACCTAATCATCACTTTTTCCTTAAATCTCCCTCCCTGTAGAGAACTTCAATATTTGTGACTAGACATTAAATAACAACTTCTTAAATAGGAGCTTTTCTTTCTTCTTTGAGTAGGACTTGCAATTTGAAGAGACCAACTGAAAGTGTGTCATCTTCCTTGAAGAGCAAGGTAAGTTTCTAGCTCAGTTCTATGGTCTGTTTAGGTTGTAGTAATAGAATATGTGCTATATAAAAGTTCGAGGGCAAACATTTTCCCACTGAATACATCCAGAGTTTAGTATCCCAGCTTTAAATATTTTCATGCTCTCACGCTATTTAGCCACAGTCCAGGTGTTACAACAATCTCCATTAATTAGGAAAATGGTGATTTTATTCAAATAATAGAAGATGGTACTATTCTCATCATTTAAAATTCATATGCTTAGAGGGCAACAGACATTGGGGCCTATTGAAGGGTGGAGGATAGGAGGAGGGAGAGGATCAGAAAAAATAACTAATGGGTCCCAGGCTTAATACCTGGGTGATGAAATAATATGTAAAACAAACCCTCATGATGCAAATATGCCTACGTAACAAACCTGTATATGTATCCCTGAACTTAAAAGTAAAAAACAAAAAACAAAATAACCTTATACACACAAAAAAATCCATGTGCTTAGAAGAGCATTTAGAAAATGAAGGACACTCTAAATATTTGTTGAGGCAATGAATGAATGTATCTAAATGAATAAATGAATAAATAAATGAGTCAGCAAATGATCAGTGAGCACATTAAAAAATACATGGTTCTGTGTTACTGAAGTACAGTCTCATGCCTAACTTTGCACAGGCTATTCAGAGGCTCTTGATTGAAAGCTTTAGATTTTTTAAAATAAGGAATCCACACGATTTACATTGTGACCCATAATGGGTGACCACATGCATGTGTACACACACACATACACACACAGCAAAATCAAAGCTTACATAGAATCCTATTTTTCACCTACAATGCACCTTTACTTTCTACTTTTTTGAGCTAATGTATGCAAAATACATAAAAGAGAATCTGCACATAGTGAATGCTTTATGTGTTAGAGGTCATTCCTAACATTAGCAGTTATATTTAATTTAGTTTATTGATGTTAGTGTTTTTTTATTCTATCTTTCCTTGCTGTAGAGAACTTGGAGGCTTTTGACCACTACCTGAGACAGATTTTTTTTCTAATAGTATTTATACATTATTCCATGACTGAATTTCCAACTTTAGACTTAGTATTCAGGATAGAATATCTCTTTTTTTCCAGGCACAAGGTAAGCTTCTATGTTCCACATATACATTTAGTAAAATAGGGAATTTGTGCAAAAGCAGTGGGACAGCTATAGATACCATATTATTTTAGAACAGGAGTAGATGCTTTAAATTTCTTTTTATAAAAACATATGCTGAGGCTGGAGTATAGAGATGTCAAAACTTCCATTGGTAGGGTGTTCAGTGATACTTGTGAAATATCATACTGCTTCCCTAAAGAAGATGAAAAAAATAAGATAGATGATGCTCTGATTAAGTAGGTGGTAATTTCATCTTACTCACTATCAGTTAGGCTTCTACTGGAAGTAAAACAAACAAAAATAACAGAAGTGTGAATTGACACCTCTTCAGACTATAAAAGGAACTAAATAAGTTAGCAAGATGCATACAGAATTGTAACCTTTCCCCCATAATCTCATCCTTATTATGACTAGCACATCTAATGCTCGTTGTGAAGTAGCTAAAAGCACAAATTTTGATTAGGTTGGAACTCGGTTTCAATTGTGAATCTTGACTATTCTCCATACTAGTTGTATAATTGTAGAATATCACAAAACTTTTCAAATATCAAATTCTTGTAATGATAAAATAGTAATAACAATAATACTTACCACACACACACACACACACACATAAACATTTATATGAAAAGTTCTTAACATCTGTTGTAGAACATAGTATATTCTAAAAGTGGTTATGTGAGTTAAGTTTGGCAAACATAAGGCTTTCATGGGCTAAACTTACGCAGTGTGGAAAGACAGTAGGCAATAGTAGTTAGCAGATGAATAGTAGTTAGAGGATGAATGCCCTATCTAATTTAAAACACTATTCATATGCAAGAACTGATCTAAATAATAATTTTGCAACTTAGAACCTGCCACCAAAACAGATCTGCAGATCTGCAGACTAAAGGAAACCCACGAACAATGCATTTTAAACTATAAGGGTCTGCATTCAACTAAGAGATGACAAAAATGAAAGAAAAGAATGAGTTTAAGTAAAGGAGATGCTGTGAAACCGAGCTAAAATGTAAGTTTCAAGGAAGAAATTAAACAGAAGAATGGTTCACATGGAATTGCTGGAGCAGTCAATCATTTGGGTGAAAAAAAGACAGAATGAGAATTATTGGGAGGCACAGAAAATCTCAGTAGCCCTAGTATATGAGGAAAGACAAATTGAAGAAGGGGCTACTACAAGACTTCAAGATTTACCAACATACAAAGCCCTGCCATCCTCCTTTATAGAACTAACAGAGATCATCATTCCATTCTAACAATAACATTATACCTAGCTCTCACCAGACTGTGCTAAACATTTAACATTTTGTTTATTGTTGTAAAAATGTATTATTTCACTGAATTTTCAAAATAATGCCTTGAGGTTGATCTCATTAATATTTTCATTCTGCAGGTAAAATAAACAAGGTTCGGGGAAGTTAGTCTGGGACGGATGCTGCCTAAGTAGTAAATGGTAGGGCTGATATGCACCTCTTCCCAATCCCATGCTCTATATCTGATGCCGCCTTCCCCTCAGAATTGCCTTTGCTGCTTGTACATTTCTCTACTTCTTCAGCTGTCCTGAGACCGTTAATGTGCGTTTTCCTCTCAGTTACCTCACTGTGAAACCTGCCTAAGTTTGCACCAACAAAGACAATGAGTAATTGTAAATTGCTTCACATTCAATTTGATTTAGATTCAATTTAAACCATTGAACTTGAGAACAACTCTCCTGAGCCAGAAGATAGGCTTGACTATTAACACTTGTGTATATATGAATAAATGACTTAATCTTGTGAGCCTCACAAATTAAATAAATGCAATAACTAATCAACCTCATTATATTGTTGAGAGGAATCAATATACATACAAATTGCCTAGAGCAGTTCCCAGTATGTGAGCAACATAAATATATAAGTTTTACTGGATTAGGGAAAACTGAATTGGCAGAAAAATTAGTTCCAGGTGAGTCATCTTGGACACATCATTAAATATACTACATAGCAGTTTATACATTTATAAAATGGAAACATTGGGATATTATTTATAAAGATCCCCTGGATTCAACTGATTGCAACTGTGTAGATAATGCATTAAAGATTGTTATTAAGCCTATGCTTTAGATCTATAGAATTTTGAAGTATGAATTGTTGCTCTAATTACATAATGCATATAGTATTTATACATTTCTAAATCTCTTTTTTGTTTATCACTCTATTGCTTTATTTCTCATTGCTACAGGACATCTTATGATTCCCTGATAATACCGATGGAGAATTGTACAGAAATGACAAAGTTCATACTTCTAGGACTAACCAATGCCCCAGAATTACAAGTTCCCCTCTTTATCTTGTTCACCTTCATCTACCTCCTCACTCTGTGTGGGAACGTGGGGATGATGCTGCTGATCCTGATGGACTCTTATCTCCACACACCCATGTACTTTTTCCTCAGTAACCTGTCTCTGGTGGACTTTGGATACTCCTTAACTGTCACTCCCAAGGTCATGGCTGGATTCCTTAGAGGAGACAAGGTCATCTCCTACAATGCATGTGCTGTTCAGATGTTCTTCTTTGTAGCCTTGGCCACTGTGGAAAATTACTTGTTGGCCTCAATGGCCTATGACCGCTATGCAGCAGTGTGCAAACCCCTACACTACACCACCACCATGACGGCCAGTGTATGTGCTCATCTGGCCCTAGGCTCATATGTCTGTGGCTTCCTAAATGCCTCATTCCACGTTGGGGGCATATTCAGTCTCTCTTTCTGTAAGTCCAATCTGGTACATCACTTTTTCTGTGATGTTCCAGCAGTCATGGCTCTGTCTGGCTCTGATAAACACATTAGTGAGGCGCTTCTGGTTTTTATGTCAAGCTTTAATATCTTTTTTGCTCTTCTAGTTATCTTTATCTCCTACTTGTTCATATTCATCACCATCTTGAAGATTCATTCAGCTAAGGGACACCAAAAAGCGTTATCCACCTGTGCCTCTCACTTCACTGCAGTCTCCATCTTCTATGGGACAGTCATCTTCATGTACTTGCAGCCCAGCTCCAGCCACTCCATGGACACAGACAAAATGGCATCTGTGTTCTACGCTATGATCATCCCCATGCTGAACCCTGTGGTCTACAGCCTGAGGAACAGAGAAGTCAAGAATGCATTCAAGAAAGTGTTGAGAAGGCAAACATTTCTATAAGATTGGAATTTTAACACTGTTGTATACACAAAAATGTTTCACTCATCTCAGACCTTCCTCACGCAATGAGTTACATTTGAAACCCCACAATACATTTAAGTTCATGAGGTGATATTCTTACCTCTTTAGAAGTCAATTATGTAATAAAAATAAAACATTCTCAGAAATGTAACACCTGAACAAGGAAGGCTAAAGGGAAATGTTAGGATTTTTGGAACTTGCTGGTCAAACCTTACTAATGACATTTGGTTCACTCACTTGTTCCACTTGCATTTTCTCTACCATATTCCAATGCAAACATACTTGTTAAACAGGGACACCAACAAGCCCACAAAAATGTACATGTTTATGCCCTTGTGGGCACATAGGCATTAGAAGGAGAAATTTACTCAGAAGTAAGTGGAGTGTGGCTAGTTTTTATATAAAGGACTTAAGTAATTAATTTAGTATTATAGTGTAAATTTATTTTTGAATAGACTTTTTAAGAACAGTTTTATGTTCACATTAAAATGGAGAGGTAAGTACAGAGATTTCCCATATACCTTCTGCCCCCACATACGTGTACCCTCCCTCATTGTAGATATCCTCCAACAGAGTGCTACATTTTTTTACAATTGATGAACCTACATTGATACATCATTATCATCCCAAGACCATAGTTTACATTAGGATTCACTCTTGCTGTTGTCCCTTCTATGGATTTGGACAAATGTACAATGACATGTATTTATCATTATAGTATCATATTGAGTAGTTTCACTGCTCTAAAGCTCTTCTATGCTCTACTTATTGATTCTTCCTTCTTCCCTTAATCCCTGACAACTACTGGTCTTTTTCTGTCTCTACAGTTTTGCTTTCTCCAGAATGTCAGATAGTTGAAATCATATGGTATGTAACCTTTCCATATTGGCTTCTTTCACATAGTAATATGCATCTGTTTTCTCCATGTCTTTTCATGGCTTGATAGCTCATTTCATTTTAGCACTGAATATTGTCTATTGTCAAGTGGTATCACACTTTATTCATTTACCTACTGAAGGATATTTTGGTTGCTTCCCAAGTGTTGGCAGTTATGAATAAAGCTGCTATAAACATGTGTGGTTTAACTGGTATTTTCTTTCTCCAACTTTGCTGCATGTTCTGCTGGTTTTCCTTGTTGGCTTTTTATCTTGTACTCATACTCTGATTATAGGTGTTCTTTAATGCTCCATCCTGAGATGCTTATATTTTCAGGTTTTTATTAAACTTCTCACTGATGTCTCAAAAATAACATGTATAAAACTAAAATTTTGCTTTTATGCCCCAAATCTAGATTCTGATTGTACTTAGAGTAAATTTTCTAACTGCGGCCTACAAAAGTTGCTTAACCTCTCTGCTGCCACTTCTTTCATTTTCTTCGAAAATTCTCCTTGCTCTCTATGATTCAGCAAATTAATCTTTGTTTATTTCTTGAACACAAGAAGCACATTCACACCGCAGAATGCTGTCCATCTTGGCCTCTTTGCCTACCATGTTCTTTCCTTATATGTCATTTTAAATATTATATACTCAGAGAGCCCAATTTAACTGTGCATCTAAAATTATTATCTCCCATGTCCATTAGTCTTTATTTCAGCATCATGGCTTTTTTTCTTTTAATTGTGATAAGAACACTTATTATAAGATCTACTCTTTTAACAATTTTTAAGTGTACAATATAGTATTATTAATTATAGGCATTATGTTGTAAGCACATCTCTAAAACGTATTCATTTTTTATAACTGAAACTTTATACCTATTTAACTGTAGCTCAGCCCCCTATTTCCCCCACTCCCACCACAGCCCCTGACAGCCACCACTGTCCTCTCTTTTTCTGTAAGTCTATTTTAGATACCTTATGTAAGTAGAATCATGCAGTATTTTGTCCTTCTATGACTCGCTTATTTCACTTAGCATATTGTCCTCCAGGATCATCCATCTTGTCAAATACAGCAGGATATTCTTCCTTTTATTGAAACATAATAATCGTACATATTTATGGGGCACAATGTGGTATTTTGACAAATGTATACATTGTTCATTGATGAAAATTAGCATATGAATCACCTTAAACATTTATCATTTCTTTGTTGTAAGAATGTTCAAAATCCCCTCTTTTAGATATTTGAAAATATATAATGCATTTTTGTTAGCTAGACTCACCCTACTGCACAATAGAGTACCAGAACTAATTCTTATCTAATTGTAAGATTGTACCTGCTGACAAACCCTTCACCATCTCTGCCTCTCCACTATTCTCCCGAGTTGCTGCTAACTACTATTCTACTTTCAACTTCTCTGGGATCAGTTTTTTTGATTCTACATATAAGTGCGATGATGCAGTATTTGTCTTTCTGTGCCCAACATTTCACTTAATATAATGTACTCCAGATTCATCCATGTTATTGCAAATGACAAGATTTCATCTTTTGTAAGGCTGAATAGTGTTCTATTGTGTATATATACAGCAGTATCTTTATCCATTCATCTGTTGATGGGCATTTAGGTTGATTCCATATGTTGTCTATTATACATAGTGCTGCAATAAACACTGGAGTACAGATTTTTTTTAACACACTGATTCGATTTCCTTTGGATATATGCCCAGTAGTTGGATTACTGGATCATGTAGTAGTTCTATTTTTAATTTTTTGAGGAACCTCCATACTGTTTTCCATAATGACTCTACTAGCTTATATTCCCACCAACAGTAAGAGTTCCCCTTTCTCCACATCTTTGCCACATTTATTATATTTAATCTTTTTGTTAATAGCTATTTTAAAACTGGGGCAAGGTGATATCTCATTGTGGTTTCGATTTACATTTCTCTGGATATCGACCTCTTGTCGAATGTATACTTTTCAAATATTTTCTCTCATTCTGTATGTTGTCTCTTTTCTCTGCTGATTGTTTCCTTTGCTGTGCCAAAGCTTTTTAGTTTGATGTGGTCCCATTTATTTATTTTTGCTTTTGTTGTTGCTGCTTTTGGGGTCTTCTCTAAAAAGTCCTTGTGTGGACCAATGTCATGAAACATTTTCCCATGTTTTCTTCTAGTAGTTTTATAATTTTGGGTATTACATTGAAGTCCTTAATTCATTTAGAGTTAATTTTTGTATATGGTGAGATATAGTCTAGTTTTATTCTTTTTCATGTGGATATCTAGTTTTCCCAGCACCAATTATTGAAGAAGCTGTTTTTACCCCATTAAGTGCTCTTGACTCCTTTATTGAAAATCAATTGACTGTAAATTCCTGCATTTATTTTTGTGCTCTCTATTTTGTTCTGTTGGTCTGTGTATCTGTTTTTATACCAACACCATGCTGTTTTGGTTACTATAGCTTTACAGCACATGTCAAGGTCAGAGAGTGTAAAGCCTCCAGCTTTTTCTGTTTTTGCATGAGATTGTTTTGGCTATTTAGGGTATTTTGTGGTTTCATATGAATTTTTGAATTGCTTTTTTCTAACTCTGAAAAATAATATTGGTATTTTGATAGGGATTGCATTGAAACTGTAGACTGCTTTGAGCACTATAATCATTTTAATAGATGATATTAATTTTTTCAACCCATAAGCATGGTGTGTTTTTCTATTTGTGTTAGCTACGATTTCTCTCATCACTGTTTTGTAGTTCTCCTTGTAGATATACTTTACCTCCTTGGATAAATTTATTGCTAAGTATTTTATTGTTTTTTGCAGCTATCATAAGTGGGATTGCTTTCTTTATTTCTCTCAGAGAGTTTGATATTGATGTATGGAAACATTACTAATTTTTGTATGTTGTCTTTTTATCTTGCAATTTTACTATATTTGTTTATTAGTTCTAACAGTTTTTTGGTGGAGTCTTTAGGATTTCCTGCATATAAGATAATGTCATCTGCATACAGGAACAATTTGACTACCTCCTTTCTGATTTCACTACATTCTGTTCTTTCTCCTACCTAATTATTCTTGCTAAAACTTCCAGTACTATGCTGAATGGTGGTGGTGAAAGTGGGCATCCTTGTCTTGTTTGAGAATTTAGAGGAAGAGCTTTCAACTCTTTTTCATTCAATACAATGTTGGCTGTGGATTTATTGTATGCTGCCTTTATTATATGAAGATTATAGTCCTTCTATACCTGATTTGTTGAGGTTTTATCATGAAGGGATTGAATTTTGTCAAATGCTTTTTCTGCATCTATTGAAATAGTCATGTTTTTATCCTTTCTTTGTTAATGTGATGTATCACATTTATTGATTTGCATGTGTTAAACCATCCTTGTATCCCTGGTATAAATCCCACTTGATCATGGTGAATGATCTTTTTAATGTACTGTTGAGTTTTTATTGCTAGCATTTTGTTGACTATTTTTGCATCTGCACTCATCAGGAATATTGGCCTATAGCTCTCTTTCTTTCTGTGTCCTGGTCTGGTTTTGGTTTTAGGGTAATTATCACCTCATAGCATGAGTTTGGAAGTGTTCCATTATTTTCAATTATTTTCTATAGTTTGTGAAAAATTCTAAAGAACTTATTTTTTTTTTTGTAGAATTCAGCAGTGAAGCCATGAGGTCTGGCACTTTTCTTTGATTAAAGACTTATTACTGATTCAGTTTCAAATACTCTTTGTTGGTCTGTTCAGATATTCTGTTTTTTAAATTCAATCTTAATAGGTTTTGTATGTCCAGGAATTTATCTATTTATTCTAGGTTTTCCAATTTGTTGGGATATAATTGTCTACAGCAGTTTCTTATCATCCTTTGTAGTTCTTTAGTATCAGTTGTAATGTCTTCTTTTTCATCTCTGATTTTATTGGTTTGCTGATTATTCTGATTTGATTATTCCAATTTGATTATTCCACAGTATACACATATATTGAAATACTCTTTACCCCTTAAATATATATAATTATTGTTTTTAATTAAAAATAAAATAAAATAATAAAAAAGAATATATCTTGAGACAAATGAAAACAAAAACACAACATACCAAAGCTGATGGGATGTAGCAAAAACAGTACTAAGAAGGAAGTTTATAACAATAAATGGCTACATTAAAAAAGAAAGATCTCAAATAAACAATCTAACTGTATACTTCAAAGAACTGGAACAAATTAAATTAAAAATTAGAAAAAGGAAGGAAAAAATAAATATGAGAGCAGAAAAAAACTAAAAAATAGAAAACTAATAGAAAAATCAGTCAAAGTAAGAGTTAGTTTTTTGAAAAGATAAAATTGACAAATGCTTAGCTAGACTTAAAGCAAAAAAGAGAAATTTTGATTCAATTTTTTAAAAAATGAAAAATGTGAAATTATAACTGATGCCACCAAAGTAAAAAAGATTATAAAAGACTACTATTAACAATTTTTTACCAAGACTGGATAACCAAGAAGAAATGAATAAATTCCTAGATTCATAAAACATACCAAGACCGAATCACAAAAAATACGAAGTCTGGACAGACCAATAATGAGTAAAGAGACTGAATCAGTAATCAAAAACCTCCCTCAAATTAAATCCCAGAACCAGATAACTTCTCTGGTGAAATTTACCACACATTTTTAAAAAGAGGAAAGGTTAATTATTATCACACTCTTCCAAATAACTGAAGAAAAAAGAACTTTTTTTTTTTTTTTTTTTTTTTGAGACGGAGTCTCACTCTGCCGCCCAGGCTGGAGTACAGTGGCCGGATCTCAGCTCACTGCAAGCTCCCCCTCCCGGCTTTACGCCATTCTTCTGCCTCAGCCTCCCGAGTAGCTGGGACTACAGGCGCCCGCCACCTCGCCCGGCTAGTTTTTTGTATTTTTTAGTAGAGACGGGGTTTCACCGTGTTAGCCAGGATGGTCTCGATCTCCTGACCTCGTGATCCGCCCGTCTCGGCCTCCCAAAGTGCTGGGATTACAGGCTTGAGCCACCGCGTCCGGCCAAAAAGAACATTTTTAAACTAAATTTATGTGGCTAGCATTATTCTCATGTTCAAAACAAGGAAAATGTACCACAAGAAATGGAAACTACAGACAATATTTTTGATGACTGTAGGTAATAATTCCTGAACAAAATACTAGTAAATCTAACACAATAGCACAATAAAAGAATCATACACCATAATCAGGTGGAATTTACCTCTAGGGTGAAAGCATGGTTTAAATCAATTAATATGAAAGACAACATTAACAGAATGAATGATAAATATCACAAGATCATCTGAATAGTTGCAGAAAAGTATTCAATGAAATTTAACACCTTTCAATAATAAAAACTCTAACCAGGCTAGATATAGAAGAAATGTACTCTAACATAATAAAGCCTATATGAAAAGCCCACAGCTAGTATCATACTCAAAGGTTAAAAATTGAAAGATTTTTCTTTAAAATCAGAAACAAGACAAGGATGCCCACTCATACCACTCCTATTGGCCATAGTACTGAAAGTCCTAACCAGAACAATTAGGTAAGAGAAAGAAATAAAAGACACTGAAATAGGCAAAACTGTCTCTGTTCATGGAAGATGTCATCTTATATGCAGAAAATCTTAAAACCTACTAGGAAACACCTATTAGAACTAATGAATTTAGTACAGCTGCAGGATACAATATCAACACACAAAAATCAGTTGCATATCTATACACTAACAATAATCTACCTGAAAAAAAGTTTAAAAAATCCTATTTACAACAACATGAAAAACGATGAAATACTTAGAAATAAAGTTAACCAAGAAGGTGAAAGACATACACTTAAAAGATAACAAGAAATAGTGAAAGAAATTGAAGAAGACTCAAATAAATTGGAAGATATCTGTGTTCATGAATTGGAAGAATTAATGATGTTAAAATGCTCCTACTACGAAATGCAAACTACAGATTCAATGTGACCGCCTTAAAATTTCCAATGGCATCTTTTTACAGAAATGGAAAAATAGTCTTAAAATTAATACGAAACCACAGAAGACTCTAAATAGCCAAGACAATCCCGACAAAGAAGAAAAAAGCTGGAGACATTACAGTTCTGATTTCAGAATATATTACAAAGACTACAGTAAAGAAAACAGTATTATATTTCTATAAAGATAGACATATGGAAGACAAGGGAGCCCGGGATACATAATGAGAAAAGGAAAGTCTCTTCAAGAAATAGTATTGGGAAATCTGCATATCTACATGCAAAAGTAGAATCTTTGCAAAATATTTTACTCAAACGAATCTTTATCTTATACCATACACAAAAATAAATTCAAATAGATGCAAAATTAAACATATACTTGAATCCTGAAACCCCTAGGAAAAAAAAACTAAGGAATAAACTTTTTGTCATTACCCTCGGCTATGATATCTTGAATATGACACCAAATGCACAGGCAACAAAAGCTTAAATAAGTGGAACTACAACAAACTGTTTCTGCATAGTGATGGAAACCATCAAAAACATAGAAAGGCAACTTACAGAATAGGAGACAATATTTACCAACATTACATTTGGTAAGTGTTACTATTTAAAGTGTATAAGGAGGGCTGGGCATGGTAGCTCACACTTGTGAGACCAAAGCAGAAGGGTAGCTTGAGGCCAGGAGTTTGAGACCAGCCTGAGCAATATGGTGAGACACCATTTCTACAAAACGTTTTAAAAATTAGCCAGGTATGGTGGTGCATGCCTATAGTCCCAGCTACTCAGGAGGCTGAGGTCGAAGGATCATTTGAAGCCAGGATGCTGAGGCTGCAGTGAGCCATGATTGTGCCACTGCACTTCAGCCAGGTGACAGAATGAGACCCCCATCTGAAAAAATAAAATATATAAGGAATTCCTACAAATCAATAGTAAAAATTAATTCTGTTTAAAAATAAGTAAAAGTCTTGAATAACTATTTTTCCAAAGAAGGCATACAAAAGGTCAACAGGGATATGAAAAGTTGTTCAACATCATTAATTGCCTTGGTTCATTTAATGTTGCTCATAACAGGATGCTTAAAACTAGATAGTTTATTTTTAAAAATAAATTTATTTCTCACAGTTTTAGAGAATAAGCAGTCCACATCTGGTGAGGGCCTTCTTGCTGGTGGGGACTCCCTGCAAAGTCTCATAGCAGCATAGGGCATCATATGGTGAGAGGACTGAGCATGCTAGCTCAGATCTCCTCTTTTTATAAAGCCACAAGTCCAAGTCCCATGAAAACTAATTAATACATTAACCCATGAATTCATTAATCTATTAGCCTATGAAGGGAACTACCCATTCATGAGAGCTGAGCTCTCATGACCCAAACACCTCTGTAAACTTTCACCTATATAGGAAGTTAATCAAGTTTGGGAAGTTTGGGAAGTTAGTGGCCATAGTTCTTCAAATATTTCTTACTAACTTTTCCTTTTTTGACCTCTCATTCTTGCACTCTATTTGTGCTCACGTTGGTATACTTGATGGCATGCAAGAGGTCTCAAGCTCTTTCCATTTTGTCTTCATTCTGTTTTCCTTTCTTCTCCTGAGACCAGATTGCTTTAATTGACATGTCTAGAAATTCACTGATTTGGCCAGACATGGTGGCTCATATCTATAATACCAGTACTTTGGGAGTCTGAGGCAGATGGATCACTTGAACTTAGAAGTTCGAAACCAGCCTGGACAACATGACAAAATCTTGACTCAAAAACAAACAAAAAAAAAGAAAATGTATCCAGGTGTATTGGTGCATGCCTGTGGCCCCAGCTACTTGGGAGGGTGAGGCAGGAGGATCATTTACAGCCAAGAAGTGGAGACTGTAGTGAGCCATGATTACACCACTGTACTACAGCATGGGTGACAGAGTAAGACTTTGTCTCAAAAAGAAAGAAGGAAGAAAAGAAAGAAGGAAGGAAGGAAGGAAGGAAGGAAGGAAGGAAGGGAGGAAGGGAGGAAGGAAAGAAGAGAGAGAAGAAGGGACAGAGGGAGGGAGGGAGGGAGGGGAAGAGGAAGGGAGGGAGGAAGGAAGGAAAGAAATCCACTGATTTTTTTTCTTCTTTTGTCAAATACTGTTAAAACCCTCTGGTGAATTTTTATTTCACTCATTGTAATTTTCAGCTCCAGAAATTCTGTTTTTTTAAAAGTAATTTGTATTTTTAATTGATATTTACTATGTATTGAAACACTGTTGTCCTAGTTTTCTTTAGTTCCTTGTCAATTTTTCCCCTTAATCCCTTTGAGCCCATTTAAGGCAATTGATTTAAGATTTTTGTCTTCTAGGTATAACAGTTATGCTTCCTCAGGACAATTTCGGTTTTCTTGTAAATTGGAAATGGTTTCTTGATCCTTCATATGTCTCTTATTTTCGGTTGAAAGTTTGACATTTTTAATATTATAGTATGGTAATTCTGGAAGTCAAATTATCTCCCCTCCTGCCCCCAGTTTCATTTGTTTTTGCTTGCTCTGAGTACAGTTGTTTATTTACTGAGTTTTATTAAAATATTTGAAAGAATGTATTTATTGTCATATGTGGCCTCTGATGTCTTTGTTTCTTTACTTGTGGTCACATAGCAGTTTAACAGATACTTCCTAAAAATGTCATGTGAGGTCACCTTTTTCTTGAATCATCATTCTCTTTGTTTCTGTAGATCCTTGACTATTTTCCAGAGTTCAGACAAAGTTGATTGTGCCAATTTTTGCTTGCTTTTTTGTGTTTCTGTGGAGTAACAGGCCCTTAAAATATTCTAATCTGTCATTTTTCCTGCCCCCATCTTAGAAGGAACTGGTAACTGCATTTACAGCCCACTGAATAATTTAGATTAATCTCCATCTCACTATCCTTAATTTGATCATAACTGCAAAGCAATTGTCATATAAGGTATAATTTACCAATTCCAAGTATTAGAATCTGATATTTTGGAAGATAAATATTCAGCATCCTACAGATTTATTTCTTACTTATGCTACTACATGTCTGTCACACAGGTTGTCTGGCTAAGTGAAAAGCTGTATGTGGTCACTCAAAGACACCTGCTGATGAAGGTATCATCATCTGTTTCTGCACCTGCTGGAACATTAAGCCTTTTGATTATCATAGCAGGAGATGAGATAACTGGAGAGTAGTATGTATGTTTCAACCAACACAACAATTTTTTCTATAGTTCATTATCTAGAACTATTACATGTCCCGCCTAGCTGGAATGGGGCATACACATGTAGAAAAGTAGGTGGATTGTTTGTGTACCACTATTTTTGTGACCTATCTATGGAAAATATTATAAATAATAAATATTAATATTTAACCTATTGAACACCTGATATGTGGTAGAAAGTGTATTGTGTTCTATAAATATGTCATGTGATTATCTTTTTGAAAATCTTTCGTGAATGACAAGATAATATTTTCTTCTTCCTTACAGAAGGAAGCTGAAATTGGAAAGGCTACATTTCTTACTCAAATTTGAGGTGAAGCAACCATGGTGCACAGAACAAATGTTTAACCATGACACTCGCTTGTACTAAGAGAGATGTGATAAGTCTGCTTGGGAGTGTACTGTGGGCTCAGAAGCAACAGTGCAAACGATGAATCTGTGCAAAAGGATGAATCTGTCTCCTTTGTTGGAAAAGAAAAGCATCCCCAGGCCAGAACTGTAGTGATAAGGTAGGTAAGTGTTAAGAAAATTCTTAAGGAGATGTCTTAGAGAAAAACAAAAAGAAGTAAAAAAAAAATTAAATTAAAAAAATTTTAAATATAAAATGCTGATACAGAGGTGAGACAATTTGAATGGACTGCTAGTGGGAATTCAAAATAATAGAGTATCTTCAGAAAAGATGTTGACAGTTTCTTATTCAGATAAATGTGTGCCTACCATACAACAATTCAGTCTGACTCATCAATATTTATTCAAATGAAGTGAAAATCTATGTTCACCTCAGACATCTTTTTTTTTTTTTTTTTTGAGACAGACTCTCACTCTATCACACAGGCTGTCATACAGAGGCACAATCTTGGCTCACTGCAGCCTCCGCCTCTGTCTCCCAGCTTCAAGCAATTCTCCTGCCTCAGCCTCCTGAGGAGCTGGGATTACAGGTGCCTACCACCCTGCCTGGCTAATTTTTGTATTTTTAGTAGAGACTGAGCTTCACCATGTTGACCAGGCTGGTCTTAAACTTCTTACCTCAAGTGATCCACCCACCTCAGCCTCCCAAAGTGCTAGGATTACAGGCATGAGCTACAGTGCCTCGCCCAGAAATCTTTAATGAAATGCTTAAATCAGCTTTATTTCTACTCACCAAACTCTAAAACCTGTACAAATGTTCCTCAGTTGCACAATGAGAAAAACAATCTATAATGTCCACATAATGCAATATTCTTCTACAATAAAAAAGATTTAACTCTGACAGAGGCAACAATATATATGGATTTCAATTGCTAAGTGAAAGTGAAAGATGCCAGACTCAAAGACTACATATTCTAGGATTATATTTAAAGACATTCTAGCAAAAGCAAAATTATTTGGACAAAAACAATTTACTTGTTGCCAGGATAGTGGGTGGGGGAAAAGAGGTTACCAAAAAGTAGGCTTAGAAAATGTTTTTAATGTAATTGTTGTAGTCATTATGTGACCATATATTTGACAAAATTCTTAGAACTATACAGTAAAGTGTGTATTAATACTGGGTATTACTGTATGTAAATTATGCATTCATTAGAGAATGAAAAAAGAAATAACAAATTTAATATGCACACAAATTATGTGCGTATATTAAAAATAATAAGCTTGATCCCCACTGGCAGCTTTAATGGCTTCTTCGCCAGGAAAGTAGAATGAGGAGCTGTAGATCCTCTCACAGGGAACATCTCCAGAGATCTCCATGCCCTTATAATTCTCCTCATATCTCCGTATGTTAGCATATGAAATCCCAACATGACTCCCAACATGATGTAGTTTTAGAGAGACCACACTGTGTACAAAGCTCCACGGATCATCATTTATTCATCTAAAGGATAATTGTTTTTAGTTCATGCATGCCTTCTGACCTGAGGCTTTGCTATGAACCTTCAACCCTGCTCAGGGAAAACATCCCAAGTGAAAAATTACGTTGACTGACTTTCGCACGATGACCCCTTAGCAAGATGTTTTACAGCCCTCACTTACTTGTTATTTACACATGCAATTCTGTGAATTATGTGAGAGAGGTAATCTTAACATGTTTATTTTCTCGAGAAAGGGGAAGATAAGTAACTCCTTTAAGTTCCCAGAAAGAATTAATAGGAGATTCAGGACTTGTTCCATCTTAATGCTCTTCCCTTTATTTTTCCATGCCTGGAGACCATGAAACCTGTTGACCAGTACCTGAGAGCAAGCTTCTCCAAACATATTAATGCAATATTCCATGGCTGATTTTCTGATTACAGACAAACTGTTCTGTATTGACTGTTTCTGCTCTTCTAGCTGTAAGGTAAGCTTCTATATCTAAGAAACATTTTAGAGAGAAGTGAAACTCATGCAACAGCAGTGGGGCAGCTACACCTACTATAAGTTACTTGAGAGCAAAAATAGGTGTTTTCAACATTTTTTTCTAAAATACTGAGGTGGGCATAGGGCATAAATGTTCCATTATAGGAAATTTAATGGTTCTTATGAAACATGCTTCTTCCTCCAAAGATATGAACAAAAGATGAGATAGATGATACTCTGATTGACTAGGTGGTAATTTTATCTGTTCGTTATGTATTGGCTTCTCATAAGCGGTAAGAAAACAAAAACAAACAAAAAAGAGGGAAATGTTCCTTCTTTAAACTATAAAAGGGTGCTAAATGAATTAACAAGCTATGACCTGTATTTTAACTTTTTTAAATAATCTCATTCTTACTATTATTAGCACATCTACATATGTTGACAGTGATGTGGCTGAAAGTTTTGACTTTTGATTAGATTGAAGATGGATTTAACTCTTGAATCTTGACTCTCAAACTAGCCATATAATTTTGGAGCATCACATCACTTCTCAAATTCTCAATGTTCTTAATGATAAAGTAATTGTTCAACAATAATAATACCTCTCTCTCTGTCTCTCACACACACACACACATACACACACGCATCATTTATATATAAAGTTTTTATTATTGGTAGAACATAGTGTATGCTAAAAGCAGTCATGTATATTAAAGTTAGCAACATAACATCTTCATACCTCAGGCTTGGGAAGTGAAGTTGCCAAGTGTTTCAGAGAAAGACAGTAGGAAACAGTAATTAGCATTGGTTGGATACCCTTCTAAAGACCCCAATCCAAATACAAAGATTTAAAGTATTGTTCTTGATTTCATTCTTATTTTCATGGCTGTGTAATATTCCATGGTGTATATGTACCACAACTTCTTTATCCAGTCTACCACTGATGGGCACCAGGGTTGATTCTATACATTTGTTGTTGTGAATAGTGTGCTGATGATCTTACAGGTACATGTGTCTTTTTAAAAAAAATGTCCAACTTTAAAGTTCAGGGGTACACATGCAGGATATGCAGGTTTGTTACATAGCTAAAGATGTGCCATGGTGATTAGCTGTACAGATCATCCTGTCACCTAGGTATTAAGACAGCATCCATTAGCTCTTCTTCCTGATGCTCTCCCTCCTCCTACCCACCACCCTTTGACAGACCCCAGTGTGTGTTGTTCTCGACCATGCGTCCATGTCTTTTCATCATTCAGCTCCCACTTAAAAATGAGAGCATGCAGTATTTGATTTTCTGTTTCCACATTAGTTTGCGAGGATAATGGCTTCCAGATCCATCTATGTCCCTGCAAAGGAGATGATCTCGTTCTTTTTTATGGCTGCATAATATTCTGTGGTGTATATGTACCACATTTCTTTACCCAATGTATCATTGAAGGGCATTTAGGTTGACCATACGTATTTGTCTTTTTAGTAAATGACTTATTACCTTTTGGGTATATACTGGGTCAAATAGTAGCTCTGTTTTAAGTTTTTGAAGAAATCTGTACACCAGATTTTTGGAATACTACATAGCCATAAAAAATGAAATCACATCCTTTGCAGCAATGTGGATGAATCTGGAGGCCATAATCTTAAGCAAAGTAACACAATAACAGAAAACCAAATACCTCATGTCCTCACTAATAAGTGAGGGCTAAATGATGAGAACACATGGACCTAAATATGGGAACAATAGACACTGTGGAC
>NC_045446.1:14683317-14693852 GCF_002776525.5 Piliocolobus tephrosceles
ATGGGAACAATAGACACTGTGGACTAATGGAGAAAGAGAGGGTGGGCTTAAGAACTACCTATCAGATGGTATGCTCACCACCAGGGTGACAGGATCCATACTCCAAACCTCAACATTATGCAATATTCCCACGTAACAAATCTGTACATGTAACCCTTGTATCTAAAATGAGCATTGAAATTTAAAAACAACATAAATAAATAATAAAATATTGTTCCTAATCAAGAATAGATTCAAAAAACATATTTTATCACATGGAACTTGCCACCAAATCAGAGCTGTGAGTTAAATAAAGATAGTCCATAAAGTAGGAAATTTTAACCCTTAATCTTTAACTATGGAATAACAGTAATAAGAGAAAGAATGGCTTTAGGAAAAAGAAACTTTTTTACCCACACTAAAATGTGGATTTCAAGGGAGAAATTAAGAAAAAGAGAGGCTCGCGTGAATTTTCCGGAGCAGACAATCATTTGCTTGGAGGAAGAACAACCTGAAAGAAACACAGAAAATCTCAGTGATCCTAGTATGGAGGAAAAGAAAATTGGAGATGGGAGCTTCAATATTTCAAAACTCGCCCTTGCCTGCAGCCCTGCTTGTCACCATCCACTTTTATCAAACCAACAAAAAGATTATCACCCATCCTAATAATATTTAATATTATAACTAGCACTCATTAGGCTATGCTTAACATCTAGCATTTTTAATGGATTATCTTATTTAATTCTCACAATACTACCTCAAAGTAGGTCACATTACTGTTTTAGTTTTACAGAAGAAAATGTGATGTTTAAGGGAATTAGATGAGAACCAGTGGTTCCCAGGTGGTAAGTGGTGGACTGACATGCCTCTCTTCCAAGAACTCAAGCTCTGTATCTGCCATATTTGATGATAGGCTTCTCTCAGAATTGTTTCTGCTAGTTGAACATGCCCCTAGCAACCCAGTTATCCCACCACTTTCACTATGCATATATTACTCGCTTACTTCATTGTGAAACCCAAAACACTAAGTTTGTACCAAAGGAGACAATGAGTGATTGTAAACTGAGTTGTATTCCATTTGATTTAAATTCAGTTTCGACCATTAGACTTAGGAACCATTCAGCATGGGTTCAAAAGTTGGTATGGATCCAAAGCATGACTTGCCATGTAATACTTGTATAAACATGAATATGTTACTCAACCTCCTGTGCTTCATAATTTAAATGAATGCAACAACTAATCAAATACATAATATCGTTGCAAGGAAATAATGAATATATATCTAAAATGTCTAGACAAGTTCTTGGCAAATTAGCAACATGCGTCAGCTTTTACCGTGCTCAGGAAAGGTGAATTGATGCATCAAAAAGACAGATGCATCTAGACGAGTCATCTTGATCAGGTTAGTAAATTTTCTACATATGAGTTTACAAATTTGTAACATCTAAAAATTGTGCAAATAATCTATTAAGATTCTTCAGTTTCAACAGTACGTAATTCTGTATAATTAATGCACTACCTTTGGTTGTCAAGGCCACACTTTTTCTAGGGAATCTTGAAGTACAAGTTATTGCTACAATGAAGGAATACATATTGTACTTATACTTTTCCATTTTAATTCAATTTATTTATCACATTGTTCCTTTTTGTATTGCTACAAGCATCCTGTGAGTCCCCCAGAGGAATGATGGAAAATAAGACAGAAGTAACACAGTTCATTCTTCTAGGACTAACCAATGACTCAGAACTGCAGGTTCCCCTCTTTATAATGTTCCTCTTCATCTATATTATCACTCTGGTTGGAAACCTGGGAATTATTGTAGTGATATTCTGGGATTCCTGTCTCCACAATCCCATGTACTTTTTTCTCAGTAACTTGTCTCTAGTGGACTTTTGCTACTCTTCAGCTGTCATTCCCACCGCCATGGCTGGATTCCTTATAGAAGACAAGGTCATCTCCTACAATACATGTGCTGCTCAAATGTATGTTTTTGTAGCTTTTGCCACTGTGGAAAATTATCTCTTGGCCTCAATGGCCTATGACCGCTATGCGGCAGTGTGCAAACCCCTGCATTACACTACAACCATGACAACAAGTGTATGTGCTCGTCTGACCAAAGGCTCCTACCTCTGTGGTTTCCTGAATGCCTCCATCCACACTGGGGACGCATTTAGTCTCTCTTTCTGTAAGTCCAGTGAAGTTCATCACTTTTTCTGTGATATTCCAGCTGTCATGGTTCTCTCTTGCTCTGATAGACATGTTAGCAAGCTTGTTCTTGTTTATGTTGTGAGCTTCAATATTTTTCTAGCTATCCTGGTTATCTTGATATCCTACATATTCATTTTTATCACCATTCTACAGATGCACTCAGCTTCGGGATACCAGAAGGCTTTGTCCACCTGTGCCTCTCACTTCATTGCAGTCACCATCTTCTATGGGACTATTATCTTCATGTACTTACAACCCAGCTCCAGTCACTCCATGGACACAGACAAAATGGCATCTGTGTTCTATACAATGGTCATCCCCATGTTGAACCCCCTGGTCTATAGTCTGAGGAACAAGGAAGTGAAGAGTGCATTCAAGAAAGTTGTTGAGAAGGCAAAATTGTCTCTAGGATGGTCAGTTTAACATTGTAGGATGCACCATAACCTAGTTTCATTTCTCTCGGATCTTCTCCATGTTCTGAATCACATTTAAAGTCCACAATCAAGTTAAATTCCTGAGGTGATTGCCATGCCTGTTTAAAAGTCTATTGTCTAAGTAAAAAGAAACATTATGTCCAGAAACATAACACCCGGACAAGAATGGCTAAGACATCTTGGGGCTTCTTTGCCAAAAACCTTAAAGATATTAATGTATTCACTTAGTCTACATGCATTTTTTTCTACCACATGTCAATGCAAATATACATAAAACCAGAGCAAAAAGAAGTCCATTAATAAAAGTACATGAATGTTTCCCATGAAGTGGGGAATTTTCCATAGGTGTGGAAAATGTGCCCAAATTAAATGTTATAATGTGGCAAGTTCTGATGGTTAATTTTATGGGTCAGTTTAACCGGATTAAGGGATGCCCAGATAGCTGCTTAAACATTATTCTGAATATGTCTGTGAAAGTGTTTCCAGAAGAGATTAATGTTTGAATCAGGAGACTGAGTAAGGAAGATCTGCCCTCCCCAGTGTGGGTGGCCATCATTCAGTCTAATGAGGGCTCACCTGAAAAGAACAAAAAGGTGGAGGAAGGATGAATTGTGTCTCTTCTTGAGCTGCGACTTTCATCTTCTCTTGTTCTTAGACATTTGAGTTACTGGTTTCTCGGGCCTTTGGCCTCCAGGCCTTATACAAGTTCCACAACCCTGTCCTGACCTTTCTCAGATCTTCAAACTCCAAATTACTGTACTGGCCTTCCTGGTTCTCCAATTTGCAGACAGTATATTGTGAGACTTCTCAACCTCCTTATTCACATGAGCCAGTTCCCATAATAAATCTCCTTTTATCTATCTATCTATCTATCTATCTATCTATCTATCTATCTATCTATCTATTCTGTTTCTCTGTAGAACCCTGAGTAATACACTAATATTTAATAAAAATAATTTAAATACTTAATTTAGGGAGTAGAATATAAAGTTGAGCCTAATGCTTTTAAATTTATTTCGCTGAATACTGTTCCAGGAGTCCTCATTTTGTTTAAAAGAAAACATATTATTAAATGAAAGTATATGTTTTCCTTGGCACATTTTATCAAGAATATGTACATATAGCATCTCATATGAATTAATATTTGTGTCATTACTGATTTATAGAAGCAACATGTTCATGTTTTAAATTTTAAAAGGATAAAATGACTAGAGTACCAGAAAAACTGAGTAAAAATAAAAGCATTTCTTTGTATGTTGCTAACAACTTTTACAGTGTTTAAAAAATGTACTGAGAAACAAAAAAATGTACATTTTTCTTTCTGCAAATGCTTTGAAATTGTTAATTCTGCTCCTTCATTCTTATTTTAGTTGACATACATCACCTTTTGCTGCTTCACCTGTGTTTTACTCCATTTCGTCCAGGCTGCTCTCCTTGCTGTTTTTCACAACTCCAAGCCTGCTCCAACCTCAGGGTCTGTGCACTTGCTACTCTCTATGCATAATATTTCCTCACTCCATTCAGGTCTTTCCTTAAATGTGACTCAGTCATAGAGTCCTTCGTTCACCACCTTTATAAAATAATCCCTCTCCCCACCCCATGTACAATGCCCCTCATCTCGTGTTATTCTTCCTCGTTTTTACTCACATTCTCCTCTATATTTATTCACTTGTTCACTATATATCCTCCTATCCAACTAGAAGACAAACTTCATTAGAGCAGTGAATTTTTTGTTTTCTTTGTAAGATCTTTAGCACCTAAATGAGTGTGTTTCATAGGAGATTCTCAATAAGTATTTGTTAAATGAATGGATAAAATAATTAAGCTTTGAGTCTAATTGTATCAATATGTTGAAACTTTGAACCATTCATGATTACAGCAAACTATCTATTATATAAGCCTACTATTCAGACTTATAGTTCATTTCAAAAGACACAGATCATTTCTTTGCTGAAACATTTTTACCTATATTCTAAGCACTTTTTCTCCAACTTTTAGACACAATCGTTTCCTGAAAATTCTATCATCAAGTAGCTCATTTGAAGCCATCTCATAATTTTTACTTACATGTGATATCTCATTAAGTAGAAAATAACATATCAAATAAGTACTACTTAGTAAATCATAAAAATACATTAAATGTGAAATTATTTAAGGTTTAACATCTGATTATATTTGAAAATTACTTCATACACATAAATTATAGAATTAACTGAAATGATTCTAAACATCCATGTAGAATATAAACATGACAATATCTGTCAGTAGCAAACATGACATAAATTCAACAGGCTGTTATAATGCACAATCTTTATGCATCCTGATTCCTGGAACCTTTCGATGTCACCTTATATTGCCTAAAAGGACTATGTAGAGATGATTAAGATGGAGATAGTATTATGGATTATCTGTGTGAGCCCTAAAGGCCCACATATGTCACTATCAGAAGAAGACAGAGAGATGTGATGACAGACAAAAGAGAAGTCAGCAAAGTGACCATGAAAGTAGAGACTAAAGTGATGTGACCCCAAGGCTTGGAATGTCTGTAGCCACCATCAAATGGAAGAGGCAAGAAATAAAATTCTCACAGTTTATGAAGCAAGCAGGCCTTGCCAATGTGCTGATTTCAGTCCAGGGTCACTGATTTGGCACTTCTGGCTTCCAAACTGTGAAAGAATAAATACCTGTTGTTTAAAGCTTCTTGGTATGTGACGTTCTGTAACAGCAACTGTACAAATCTAATACAAACACTTGCCTGACTTCTCCTATGTCATAAACTTATATTATGATGGTACATTTGTCAAAACTACAAAAAAAAGATTGACACACTATTACTTTCTACACTTCAGAACTTATTCTGATCTCATTCATTTTTCCACTCTTTTCCTCTTCTTGCATTTAGTTGTCAGGTTTCCTTAATCTCTTCTAGTTATGACAGATTGTCCATCTTTCCCTGTGTTTTGAGGGAGGACTGGTGAGACATTTCATAGAATGTCTGAAATGAAATTATGTTTTTCTGAGATTTTCTCATTATTTTCCTGGGGCTGTACTGTTTTTCAAGTAACATCAGTGATAAAATTTCTCTTCTAGCACGTCATATCATGGACACATGCTATCAACATGACTTATCGGTGATGAGTTTAACATGATCACAGACGTTAGGTAAAGTTTGCTTAATTATCTCTCATAGAGTTACTTTTTGTTCCCCCTTTCTCTGCTCTATTCTTCAGACACAAATCATTAATTCCAGCTCACCCTGCTGGTGTGTAGGAACTAAGCTCCAACTCTTGCTGAGATCAGTGTTTAAACAACTTATTTGGAGTTTTTCTGTAAGCAAGATTTGTCTCCTTTCTCATTTATTTATTTATAATCATCATTTATATTAGTGTGTTCTGGTTTGTTTACTTTATACTGGATTATAAGGCAATACTAGGTTTTTGTTTTTTGGTTTTTTTTGGTCTAAATGTTTCCACTTTCATCCTTTGAAGCTCTTTCAGAAGGCCCTTATGTTCCTTTGACATTGTTCATCCTTTGTGTTTTGTTTTTATTTTATTTAGAATATGTCCTTACTTTAGGGCATTACATGATGCTCTAAACTCATCTTGTATTTTTCCTACCACTGTCACAGAGTCAACTACTTCTACAAAGAGGCTTATTTTGATAGAGAATGATGTTTACAAGCCAACATCTGGACACAGGGTGTGCTTGCTGTTACTGCTGTTTCACTTCTTCTAGGCTCTTTTATCAAAAGAACTAAGTATATATTTCTGTACTCTGTATACAGAGAAAACCATATTTATTTCTAAATTTATTCATTATATTAAACTAAATATGAGTTCATACTGATGTCTCTGTTGGGGCTTAGAAGATGACACCCCAAAGTATGGCACTTTGTCATGACGAGTACTTTGAACGAAAGGACATTGGAAGGCCTCAGAAGAAGCCTCAGAACCAAAGTCTTTCTGACCTTCCCCTGTCCTCCTGTCTCTTTCCCCTCTTTCTTCCCCAAAGTAGGTCAGAAACCAGAATTACTCTTCTCCATGGTGGACCGCAGAAACTAGAACTCCTTTTCCCCAGAGCAAGCCATAAAACCTAGAAATATTACTCTTTCTCCCACCTTTCTGTCTAGGATCTTGTCATAAAAAAATGGGCTCATATGCTTGTTGGCCACATGTATGTCTTCTTTTGAAAGGTGTCTGTTAATGACCTTTGGGTACTCTTTAATGGGGTTGTTTGCTTCTTGTAAATTTGCTTAAGTTCCTTATGGAAGCAGTATAGTAGATGTTTCTCAGATGCATAGTTTGCAAATATTTTCTCCCATTCTGTAGGTTGTCTTATTCTGTTGATAGTTTCTTCTGCTGTGCAGAAACTCTTGGTTTAATTAGATCCCATTTGTCAATTTTTGCTTTTGTTGCAATTGCTTTCTTTTTCCTTGTCATGAAATCTTTGCCAGTTCCTACGTTCAGAATGCTATTGCCTAGGTTGTCTTCCAGGATTTTTATAGCTTAGGGTTTTACATTGAAGTCTTTAAGCCAACTTGAGTAGATTTTTGCATATGGTTCAAGGAAGAGGTCCAGTTTCAATCTTCTGTGTATGGCTAGCCTGTTACCCAGCACCTTTTATTGAATAGGGAGTCCAAAAACCACATGATCTCACTTATTAGGTGGGAACTGAATGATAGGAACTCATGGACACAAAGAAGGGAACAAAAGACACTGGGGCCTACTTAAGGGTGGAGGGTGGAAGGAGGGAGAGGATCAGAAAAAAAAATAACTATTGGAGATAAATAACTAGCCTTAGCATAGGGGTGATGAATTAATCTGTACAACAAACCCCCATGACACAAGTTTACCTATATACAAACTTGCCCATGTACCCCCAAACCTAAAAGAAAAGTTACAAAAGTGATTGACTCTCATTCCAGAGAGGTCCTGCCTGATACCTGGAAGGAAGAAATGCTACAACAGAGTGGCCAAGAAGAATCTGAACACACAGGCCTTGCTGGGTTTTCTCACTATTACCGTTAGGTCATATACCTTGTCCAGTCACATTTCTACATGCAGTCACACTTCCATGAACCTAAGCATAAAAACAAACAACTTTCCCTGGATCTTTGAGTCTTCATTCCTGAAGGCTCCCATGTCACATAGAATTTTGATTAAATTAATCTGTTATGCTTTTCCCCTGTTAGTCTGTCTGTGTCAGTTTTATCTCAGACCTAGCCAGGAACCCTAGAAGGGTTGAGGAAACTTTGCTCCCCTATGTCTGTGACTCTAGTTCAGTTTATTCCATCTCTAGCATAGGAGTAAAGCAGTTCCATAATTGTTAATCCATACCTCCATGAGAAACAACTTTACCAACTAAAGCACAGTATTTTTGTAAAATTTATTTTTAGCTTTAGGGCTTCTGGTTAGCACATTGTTTTTCCAATCTTACTTAGCTTGGCTTTTTTTCCCCCCCTCATCTCCTTTCAGTGAAGTAAAGTCATACATTTATAATAAAATTAGATTTTTTTTTCACAGTCTGTTTAATTCTGGAATTCCCCTGTACTCTTGGTTGATCATTTTTAATTTGTATGCGATACATTCACTCTTTGCTATGTGTAGTTCTATGAGTTTGGACAAATACAGGCATGTGTTCACCAGCAGAGCACCATAGAAAATATCTGATTCATCCTAAAATTTCCCTTTGCATGCTTTTTATAGACAACCACTTCCAACTCCCCCAACCCTTGGAAATCATTGATGTTTTTACATTTCTATGTTGCATGAATGGAATGACAATATGTAACCTTTGGATTTTCCTTCTTTCATTGTTAAAAACCACTGTCCCACTGCTAGCTGCTGCCACCAGGGCCAAATCACAAGCCATTGGCAGTGATCCTGCACCCTGGTCACCTCAAAGCAGGGCCTCTGTGCATAGTGACCCATGGTCGCCACCTGGGGCTAAAGCACATGCTGCCCAACCGAACTGAAAAGAACCCAGCAAGACTGCTGAGCAACCGCTGCCACACACACGCAAGCATTCCACTGGGGGCCTGAGGATTACTCTGCCCCTGCCTACCACAGCCAGCACCACATGCACCACCAAGGCCCTGAGAACAGGCCCATCCAGCCCAGCTTCACCCCTCTGAGCTCTGGAGCTCTTGGTCTGAAGCCCTGTGGATCACCCTGCTCTATCCTCCATCACTGGTGGCACCTGAGCACTCCTCCTGGGAGCCTGAAGATGAGTCTACCCAACAGGCTGCAACCACCACAGCTGGAACTCACTCACAGGCACTAACCTGCAAGCCTGGGGACTGGCCCACTCAGTCTGTCACAACTATGGCCAACACCAGTGCAGACCACTCGGGAGCCAGAGGGGTGTCCCATCACTGACACTGTCATTGTCCATGCCACATCCACTTCCCAGGGGCTTGAACTTACCCACCTGCCCTGCCCAGCCCACTACTGGCACCAGTGCAAGCAACCTGGAGGTCCGAAGTCCAAAAATCAACCTGCCTAGACAGGCTAACATGGGAGCCAGTGTTCACTGACCCAGGACCCAAGAACAAGCATGCTTGGCATGCTGCTGCCACCTCTGGGGCCCAAGGACTGGTTCACCTGACATCCTGCCCCCAACAAAACCTCACCACAGCCTCCACTAACAACCACATTCTAAGCCACTGAGAAAATCACAGATATCACTGACTCTGTTTACAAGTCAAGAAATCATACAGATACTACACTATTGCACATATCAAGAGACAAAGACAAAGTACCTTATCCGACCAACACCGTATATGCATTTTGAGGATAAAGTTCCCTATGGAAGCACATCAAAAAAAAAAAAAAAAAAAAGTGGAAGAAGTGGCTGTAACACCAGATGCAGAAATATCAATGTAAGAACACAAGAAACATGAAAAGCAGGGACATATAACACCTCCTAAGGAACACAATAATTCTTCAGCTACAGATTCCAATGAAAAAGAAATTTATGGAATACTCAAAAAATAATTTGAATGATATTAAAGAAGCTCAGTGAGATAGAAGAGAACACTGATTAAAAAAATCATGAACATAATTCAGGATATGAATGAGAAATTTACTGAAGAGATAGATATCATATATAAGAATCCAAACAGAAATTTGGGAACTGAAGAATTCATTAAATGAAATAATAAGCTGCATTCAAAAACTTCAACTAGATCAAACAGAAGAAAGAATTTCAGAACTTGAAGACAGATCTTCTGAAAGAACGCAGACAGATAAAAAGTTTTTTAAAAAGAATGAAAAATAATGAACAAAGCCTACATAACATATGGAACATCATAAAGCAACCAAATATTTAAATTTTTGATGTCCCAGGAGACAAAGAGAAAACAAAGGGGGAAAGAAAACATATTTAACAAAATAATAGCTGAAAGTTTTCAAAGTCTAGCAAGAGATTTAGATATCTAGATATCAGAGCCTGGTAGGTCCTCAAATAGATACAACCCAAAAAGGTCCTCTCTGTGGCACATTGTAGTCAAACTGCCAAAAGTCAAAAACAAAGAGAAAATTCTAAAAACAGCAAGAGAAAAGCAGCTAGTTACTTATAAGGAAACTCTCATCAGACTAACAGTGGATTTCTCAGCAAATGCTCTCTTTTGCCACTTCTGTTCAACAAAGTACTAGCAAAAGCAATCAAACAAGAAAAAGAAATAAAAGACATTTAAATTGGAAAAGGGGATAGTAAAATTACTCCTATCAGATGACATTTTGAGTTGATTTTTGTGAAGAGTGTAAGTTATCTGTTTGGATTCTTCTTCTTCTTCCTCTTCCTCCTCCTCCTCCTCCTCCTCTTCCTCCTCCTCCTCCTCTTCCTCCTCCTCCTCCTCCCCCTCCCCTTCTTCTTCTTCTTCTTCTTCTTCTTCTTCTTCTTCTTCTTCTTCT
>NC_045446.1:14693862-14760718 GCF_002776525.5 Piliocolobus tephrosceles
CTTCTTCTTCTTCTTCTTCTTCTTCTTCTTCTTCTTCTTCTTCTTCTTCTTCTTCTTCTTCTTCTTCTTCTTCTTCTTCTTCTTCTTCCTCTTCTTTTGCATTAGAGGTCCAGCTGTTCTATCACTATTTGTTGAAAAGATAGTCCCACCCCACCTCATAATAGTGCATTTGTTCTTGCGCCAAAGATTTAGTGTACTTTATATCTGGAAGAATAAATAAAGTAATTTGGACAATGCATTGGCCACTCTTATTATATCAGAGGAATGAGGAAATTAACTTCTTTTCAAAAATAATTGCAATCAGATGTATATGTTTATGTGTTTGATCTCAACAAGCAATTCATGGAAGGAAGGGGCCTCGTGGTCACTAGGATGTTATGGCATATTCCGAACATTTTCACAGTGATCAAATAATATTTTATTTTATTATATTACTTATCACTATATGATGTGGCATTCACATTCTTTATCCACGTAAAAAGTAAATATTTATTCACTTTGTGAAAAATCAGAGTAGCTAACACAGTCCTGGAACACAGTTGGGATTGAATATACTTTGGTTAAGTGAGTAGATTAAATCAAGGTGATTCGGGCTATGCTTTAGGTTTTAGAGCTAGGCAAACTTTATTTTCTAATTCTGGGCACATATATGGAACAAATTTATTATAAGTTGATCATTACTTTTAAAGCTGGTATATCTGCAAAGTCATCCAGGAGGAAAATAAGAGGGGGCCAACAAGCTGAATATGTTTCTTATGTCACACGTTGTGTTAGCTGGGTCCCATAAATGTTTAAATTTAATCTTTATAGCTCTGTGTCATAACTACTCTGGAAATTATATGAACTGGGTTTTCACAGACTATGAAACAGATCCAACTGGTGGATATAATGTTCTTAAGACTACATTCATCTAAATAGTTTCTATCTAAAATGCTAATCAGTTACACTTATCTGTCTAATCTGGGCAAGTTACTGGACAAATATGCTCTTACAATAACCTTGGTGAAAGTAATCTTCTGGAAGTCTTCTTTTTAATGGCTATATTACATCTGTATTCTGATACATTTGCCTTCTGATTCTGCTCTTAAATTTCAATCCTTTTTCTCCCTCCCTTTCTCATTCTCTTTTGCATTCTGTTGCTTTCTCTCTCACTCTTGCTCTCACATTCCTACATCTGCTTCTTGGCTGAGTATTTTTATTGTGCCTATTTTACTTATCAGCATTAGATTATATTTTTCTGTTAGTATCATTTTATTTGTTACTTCATACCTTTATCGATATGAAGCCACTGTCTGCTATGATAGTATTAACAAACAGGTATTCAGTAGTGCTAGTAGTAGTGGATATTAATGAATACTCACTATACAGAAAATATTACAGTAAGTATTCTAAATGACATAATTTATTACATTAGTATAGTTAAATAGAGAAAATGTTATGCCAATTGTATAGATAAGGACAGTGACACATAGAAAAGTTAGTTAACTTGGCATACAATTTTTTGGAGAATGATTAAGATTATGGCTCTTCTACCATTTTTCATGTGTTCTAATTCCATTTAAGTACTGGAAATAAATGAAAGAAAAATAGTGGTTATTAACAGGCAACAAGAAATATAAAAAAATAAGAACACTGAAAATAAAATATAAGTTCTAGTGTTCTGTAGCACTGTAGGGTGCTTATGGTTAACAACAAATTATTATGTATTTTCAAATAGCTAGAAGAGAGAATTTTTAATGTTCCCAATGCAGAGAAATGATAAATATCTGAGGTGATGGATTTGCAAATTACCCTGATTTTATTGTTATACAACAATGTATGCCATAAATATGTATAATTAGTATGTGTCAAGTAAAAATAATAAAGATGGAAAAATACATAAATAATTTTATAAAATTCTTTAGTGGATGGGATAAATGTTAGATGAGTCAAAATTGAATTCAGATCTAGAAAATAAAAGTTGGAAAATAAAATACTAAACATATAACTTTGAGACTAAAGAGATAGAAAACAAAAAAGTCAATGTAAGAGATAGTCAACAAATTGATAAATTCCAACATATTGTTGTATGAACCCCATAAAAAAGAATAGCAAAAACAGAAGAAAGATATTTAAATGTAAAATGGCTGAGAATTTGCCAAATTAAAGACATTTAAGTCCTTTGAATAATCACACTAATTTTCGAGTAATACAATTAAAATTTTTGTTGAACCATATTGTGAAAGTGCAAATGCAAGGTGAAGCAGAAACTTTAGATGTCAGAGAGAGAAACATACAAATGATGATTAGCCTGAAATCAATTTTCTCATATGAAAAAAAGAGTAGAAGTCAGCAGACAGTAGACTGATTTCTTCAAAAGTCTCGAGGAAAATAAATATCAATTCGGATTTCTATACCCAGATGAACTACCATCTGAATAAGAAGGCAAATCAAGACATTATCAAATTTACAAAAAAATAAAGTTTACAATTCACAGGTGCAGAAGTACAGTGACAATGTTTTAATAAGAGGAAAGAGATGCAATATATTACGTTGGGGAATTTAGAAGAAAAAATAGAACATGTTTTGGAACTTTGCTTTTCTGTTTTTTGGTCCTCCTTATCTGCAGCAAGATTGCTGTCTCTTCTTCTGTCCTGTGTGTTGATAGGGATAATGAGATAGGGCCTGCCTGTACAAAGGCACAAAGGGGAGGTGTACAATCCTGGGATACATATTAAATAAGATACCCTAAAAGCTGACCCAGAGTCAGTGGTTTAAATCCAAGTAGTTTATTTGGGAGTTAATAGCAGAAACCACTGGTAAGGTAGTAGGAACCACTGGTAAGGTAGTAGGAAAGAGAAAAGGAGGAAAAGTCAATACAGGGTTTCACCTGTGCATAGGTAACATCTGTGGACAACTGAGGTGCCATTGTACTAAGAACTATGTACAAAGAATCCTCAGATAACATCTGAAAAGTAAGGAATCTGGAGAATTTTTGCCTATACTTCCTCTGACATTTACTGATGACTGCTGCCAGAGGAATGAAACAACTTACACGTGGGCTGATCATATTTGTACTGCAAAATAAGCCCTCAGTTCAAGAATTACAGACGATTAATAATTTTTGATAATATGCATTGACCATCACAGGGGCAATGAATACCAGGGGAGAGTGGGTAAAGTACCAACAGTGTTTGCTGCAGGAAAGTAATTCCAAGAATAAAAGAAGCCCCCTGCTTAAAGATCTGAATAAATTTTGAAATGACTTACCAGGATTAAGGCAGATTTTAATCTTCTGTGTTATACAATTGTGTTATATTTGTTAATTCATCATAAAAAGGAAAGAAAAAAGATACCATTTATCAATCTCCTAAAATTTCTAGTAGCCCAATACTTAGTTGTAACACCTAAAAGAATGGAAAGGTGAAAAACAAAATAAAAACATGGTAGACAGAATATAAAATAAAATTTTAGAAATAGATTTCAAATATCGATAATCATAACAAATAATTAAACAAGCCACTCTTTTTTATTTGTAAATGAGACCTTAATAAAAATGAGGGGAAAAAAAGAAATGACAGTAGACACTCCAAATATACACATGTGCTAAATAACATACTTCACTATGTCCCTGCCTGCAATTTAATTGCTTGTTCCTTGATAAGGGGGATGAGGAGAAGCGATTGCCCTCATAGGAACCCTGCTCCCCAGAGAACTCCATGCCCTTATAATTTTCTCCTGATTCCCCTTCATTAGGCTCTGGAAATTTCATTGGGAGCACACATGACATTATTTTGAAGAGACGAAACTCTGAGTAGAGCCTCCAGTCAACATTTATTGAAATGACGCTAAGCTAATTCTTCTACTACACAGCAGCCTCTCTCCAAACTGAGCATTTGCAGAAGTGGGTCTGCAACCACAGGCAGGAAAAATACCCCAAGAAAAATATTATGTTGCTTAGTGTTGAAAGTATTAAAGTACTTCACATACTCACCTTTATTTGCTATTTGGCAGACACAATTCTGTAAAGTACGTGGAATATTATTTTTATTCCACAAATAAGGAAACTGAGCTGAATAGAAGATAAATAACTCTTTTGTGTGCACAGATAAATCCACCGAACATATAAGACTTAAGGCCAGGCTTTCTAGTTCCATGTTAAGGATCTTGTCTCTATTTCTCTGTGCTTCAGGAATCTTGGAACCATTTAAGCAGTAAATGAGAGAAGTTTCTCCGATATTATTTATGTGTTCTTCCAGGGATAAATTTCTGATTGCAGACTCACAATTCAGGAATGCCTTTTCCTTCTTTTCAAGAAGCAAGATAGTTTTTATAATCAATACACAGTAGTCCCTCCTCATCCACTGTTTTACTTTCTGAAATTTTGGTTATCTGAGGTCAGCTGCAGTCCAAATATATTAAACTTCCTTCTGGAAATTGAATCATCGCTTTGTCCAACCTATCCAGATATGCTACCTGCATGTAGCTTAGTCACTCTCTTGGTTATCAGACTGACTGTCACAGTATCACAGGGCTTGTAATAGTAATGTTTTGTGTGGAGTAATTTTTATTTTACTTAAAAATGGCCACAAAGTGCAAGAATAGTGATGCTGGCAATTCAGATTTTCCAAAGCAGTCATAAAGTGCTTCCTTTACTTAAAAAGGTGAAAGTTCTTGACTTAACAGAGAAAAA
Organism: Piliocolobus tephrosceles; assembly: GCF_002776525.5. Lineage (NCBI taxonomy): Eukaryota > Metazoa > Chordata > Mammalia > Primates > Cercopithecidae > Piliocolobus > Piliocolobus tephrosceles. The sequence continues at coordinate 14,698,535 of NC_045446.1, forward strand.
TTACAAATTGTATGCTGAAGTTTCTAAGATCTACAGTAAAAATGAAACTTCTGTGAAACTGTGAAGAAAGAAAAATGAATTCATGCTAGTTTTGCTGCCACATCTCACACTACAAAAGTTACAGCCATAGTGTGTTGTATGTGCTAGTTAAGATTTTAAAAAGGCATTAAATTTTGGGATGTAAGACATGAACAGAAACATGTTTCTACTGAGGATAATTGGATTTTGTACTATCCAGTTTCAGTCATCCACTGGGGGTGTTGGAAAATATCCCCTGCAGAAAAGAGGGAACTACCCCAAGAAATAGAATTCATGGAGAAACAGTGGGCAGCTACATCTTCTGTGAGTTTTTGAGCTCAGATCTGGCTAAAACATTTTTCTTAAACCTTGACATGGGGTCTAGGATTCAAACGCAAAAGCATTTTATTCAGGAGATAGTACAGTGATATTTATGAAATGACATGCTACTTTTCTTAACAAGATAAGCAAAAACTTAAGATAGATGATGGTTTCTTTGAATAGGTGGTAAATTCGTCCTGTTCATACTTGTCAGCCTGTCATGGAAAGGATAGCTCACCCAAACAGAGTGAAATGACAAATATTTACATTTCAGAGGAATCATCATGAAACGACCAAGATTCTTACTCATCTTCACTTATATTTCCACAATCTCATACTTTCCTCTTATTTGTTCATCTAGAACATCTAGCATGCAGCAATTAAAGATACAGTCAGTGGAATCAGTTAAATGTGGGTTTTGTAGCACGAATATTTTGTACTAGGTGTGGAATTTCAGGAAGACATCTAACCTTTGAATCCTCCATTTCCTTAAGTGCAAATGAGGTTATATAAATATATGTCTGTATGTGTGCATACACTACCTTCCTCCCCTTCAGTTATCTGTATCTATCTTCTTAGTATATAATTATCCCTCTATCTATGAGACAAACTACACATAAGCAGTATATTTAACCTGCTACTAATCTTGGTTGATCTGCTTTGGGAGATGGATCCATTCCAGGCATGTGAACTTCGATAAGTTAATACCTCTTCCTGCACCTCTGTTACAGATATACAATTAGAAAACTGGCCATGTGATCTGAGCAGATGTCTCAGTCAACAATCTCTAACTCTATGGATAATTTACCTACTATATATTGTTTTGTGTCTACTGTGGCAGCCTGAATAATGGCCAACAAAGAATCTGCATTGTAATCCATGGAACCTATGAATATGTTGCCTTACATTGTAAAAGAGACTGCACACAGGTGATTAAGAGGATATTGAGATGGTGAGATTATCCTGGATTATCCAGGTGGGCCCAATGAGAATATATGTACATATATAATTATTTGGGTGAGGTATTGACAAACACAAATAATTTAAGATCTGAACATATAAAATAATGTGTTATTGTGTTTAGGGGGCAGGAGGAAAATAATAGAGAATAGTGGTTACCAAAGAATAGATGCTTCCCAAGGATTTAAATACAAATACAGTAAAAATACTTAAAATACCTTGAATGTGCCCATGAACTGATCTGAAGATTAGGGTCATGCCCCGACCATGGATTTTCAACCTTCAATAACTATGATCGAGCTACGTATTGACAATAATGACAGTAAGACTGAATCCAAGATTGAAGGGGAGCTTTTCATCACAAACTAAAATGTGGACCACAGGGAAGATATTAGGCAAAAGAGGTCTTGAAGATCCCTGGGATCTCACTAAAAATGGTTGGCACAGTCACTCATGTGGAAGATGAAGAACAGAGTGGGAAATACTGGAGAAAACCAGAGACCTTAGACACAGTGTGTAGGGAAAGGCAAATCATAGAGTAAGGCTACCAGACATCAAAACCCACCCACCTGCATGTTACCACCTACCTTTCCTAAACCAGTATAAACCGTGACATTTTATCCTAATAATCGTATAGGAGCTGACACCCATTAGTATTATGCTTAATACCCACTTTGTGCTTTTTTTCATGCATTATCTCATTTAGTTCTTATAATAATCCTTTGAGCATGTCCCAACACCACATTCATTTGATTGATGGATAAAATGAAGCTCAGAGAACTTCATTTAGGAGCAATGTCTCCCAGGTAGTGAATAGTAGGACTTAAATGTGAGTGCAAATAAGCCTATTTTCATAGTCCAAACTTTTATGCCCAATAATATAATTTTCTTTAGAATTGGCTGTCAGGGTTATACATGGCTCTAATACTGTATTTATCCCATTGCATCTACTGTGTATTTATTTGTGATTTGCTCTACTATGTAGCCTCATGCATTAAGCTTGCTATAATGGAGATAAATAAATGTAAGCTAAATAAAATTAAAATCAATCCTATTTTGTTAATAGCATTTGGGTTGGAAACCACGCTGGGTATAAAGTTTGAATTTTTAAATCAATAAATGTGTAACCTTGAATAAATTACTCAGTATCTTTGTTGCCAAATTACCAGGTAGTGTAATAACTGCTCAGTCTAATGGAAGTGATGGGAGCATTAGATGACTGTATACATATAAATCACCTAGACTACAGAAGTGTAAAGCTGTTGGAAGGCTCAAAAGACCTGATTTGGGAGATGGATTTATTTCAGGCACGTGACCTTGGACAACTCATTAACTCTTCTGTAACTCAGTTTTAAAAAGTTGGGAAGGTGATTCATGAAGATCATTTCTCTTCCAAAGTCTATTGCTGTATAGCTAAGTTATCCACTAATTGCATTGCCATTTCTATGTTTCAGATATGAGGAATATTGGAGAACAAATAATTACTGTCATAACATTAGACTACACATTTCCATTTCTGTGCAAGTCTTTGTAGTTTACCACTCATTCCATCATCTCTCTTTCCTGTGGAGCACCCCATGAGTATCAAACCACATCTACAGATGATAATACAGAGGTGAATAAATTCATTTGACTAGGACTAACTAAAGCCCTAGAACGACAGGTCCCCCTCTTTGTCTTGTTCAACTTCATCTCCCTCTTCACTCTGAGTGGGAACCTGGGGATGATGCTGTTGATCCTACTGGACTCTCATCTCCACACTCCCATATAATTTTTCCTCAGCAACCTTTTGCTACTCGGCAACTGTCACTCCAAAGGTGATGGATGGGTTGCTGATAACTGACAAGGTCATCTACAATGTACGTGCTGCTCAGATGTTCTTTCTTGCAGTCTTTGCTACTGTGGAAAGTTACTTCTTGATTTCAATGGCCTATGATCGCTACACAGTAATATGTAAACCCCCACATCACACCACCACCATGACAACAAATGTGTGTGCTTCTGTGGCCATACATGTATGTCTTAGGTTTACTGACTGCTGCTGTTGACATTTGAGACATTGTAAGTCCAATGAGATCCATCACTTTTTCTGTGATATTCTGGCAGTCATGACTCTGACATGCTCTAATAAACATGTTAATGAGTTGATCCTTGCTCCTACTTCAAGGTTTAATATATTTTTTACTCTCCTCGTTATCTTGATTTCCTGCTTGTTTGTATTTGTATTTGTCATCATTTTAAAGATGTTCTCTTTAAGAATACAAGAAGGTTTTATCCACCTGTGGTTCTCACCTCACTGCAGTTTATTTTATGGGACTGTCCTCATCACATATGTGCAGCCAAGTTTTATTCATTTCATGAACACAGAAAAATTGTATCTGTGTTTTATATTATGGTTATCCCCATGCTAATCCCTGTGGTTTATAGCCTGAGAAACAATGAGGTCAAGAGTGCATTCAAGAATGTTGTTGAGGAGACAAAATATTTTCTGTGTTTAGTCTTTTAATAATGTAAAATCCATAAAACATCATTTCATCCCTCTTAGATCCACCTTATGCAATAGCTTTCTGTATTATATTATTATATTATTAATTTCTTTAGTTGAGAAACAGTTCTAAGCATGCAAAATAGAGAGAAATATGACACTGGTTTTAATAAAGTATAGTTTTTTTATTGGCACATTTTATCTAAATATAAATAATTACAGTATCTTAATATTAATGTTTCAGTCATTATGCAGTGATTTGGTGAGAGAAAGCATATTCACATGACAACCTTGAAAAGATAAATAGTCAAATTAGAATAAAAGCAGAGAAAATATTGTCATCTTTTTACCTTACTCATATGACTACCAACATCACATTTTGTTTTTTAAAATAGCATTGATTTTGATTTGCATTTCTCTGATGGCCAGTGATGATGAGCATTTTTTTCATGTGTCTGTTGGCTGTATGAATGTCTTCTTTTGAGAAATGTCTGTTCATATCCTTTGCCCACTTTTTGATGGTGTTGTTTGATTTTTTTCTTGTAAATTTGTTTCAGTTTTTTGTAGATTCTGGGTATTAGCCCTTTGTCAGATGGGTAGACTGCAAAAATTTTCTCCCATTCTGTAAGTTGTCTGTTCACTCTGATGGTAGTTTCTTTTGCTGTGCAGAAGCTCTTTAGTTTAATTAGATCCCATTTGTCAATTTTGGCTTTTGTTGCCGTTGCTTTTGGTGTTTTAGACATGAAGTCCTTGCCCATGCCTATGTCCTGAATGCTATTACCTAGGTTTTCTTCTAGGGTTTTTAGGGTATTAGGTCTAACATTTAAGTCTCTAATCCATCTTGAATTAATTTTCGTATAAGGAGTAAGGAAAGGATCCAGTTCCAGCTTTCTACTTATGGCTAGCCAATTTTCCCAGCACCATTTATTAAATAGGGAATCCTTTCCCCATTTCTTGTTTTTGTCAGGTTTGTCAAAGATCAGATGGCTGTAGATGTGTGGTATTATTTCTGAGGACTCTGTTCTATTCCATTGGTCTATATCTCTGTTTTGGTACCAGTACCATGCTGTTTTGGTTACTGTAGCCTTGTAGTATAGTTTGAAGTCAGGTAGCATGATGCCTCCAGCTTTGTTCTTTTGACTTAGTAGCAAAGACTTGGAATCAACCCAAATGTCCATCAGTGACAGACTGGATTAAGAAAATGTGGCACATATACACCATGGAATACTATGCAGCCACAAAAAAGGATGAGTTTGTGTCCTTTATAGGGACATGGATGCAGCTGGAAACCATCATTCTCAGCAAACTATCGCAAGAACAGGAAACCAAACACGACATGTTCTCACTCATAGGTGGGAACTGAACAATGAGTTCACTTGGACTCGGGAAGGGGAACATCACACACTGGGGCCTATCATGGGGAGGGGGGAGGGGGGAGGGATTGCATTGGGGAGTTATACCTGATATAAATGATGAATTGATGGGTGCTGACGAGTTGATGGGTGCAGCACACCAACATGGCACAAGTATACATATGTAACAAACCTGCACGTTATGCACATGTACCCTAGAACTTAAAGTATAATAATAAAAAAAAAAAAATCAGGGTCTCATAAAGAAATATATATCATTACTGGGATGAGGGACTTTCATAATGCCAATTCTACAAGATTTTAAAACCAACCAGTATGTCTCCCATTACTGTCTTGTATACATGGGGTTGAGTTGTGTGTGTGTGTGTGTGTGTGTGTATGTGTTTTGCTAATTATCTTTACTCTGGTATGACTTTATATATTGAATGTGAATGCAGAAAGAACTAAGTTTTCTTTTTGGTTCATAAGTTGCTGAACCACATGGAGCTACATCCTGATTATATGGAGAAGACCATTTAACCATTTAACCTGAGCTTGAGCTTGTATGGTGATTAGTTAGGATTTAGGTGGTCTCTTTGATGGAGGTAAATAATATATTCTTTCTGTGGAAGGAAGTATAAAGTAGATATTGGATGATCATAAGTATTACAATGGAAAAAACTGGTAGTTGTTTTCCAAACTATTTTATTTTTACTGTACTCATAGCTGGGCTGTTTCTCAGCCTTTATGTAGTACATTGTGGCTATGTGATTGTATTTTTGACAATCCAATTTGTGAAGTCATATATGCCATTTCAACTCTGGCCCATGATACTCCTCACGTAGTCCTCTGTATTCTCTCTTTGTCACCATCTGGAGAGACAAAATTCAGACTACAGGGGATAATGGAATCACTTACTGAAAAGACCTGGGTCATTGAATCTCTGTGTGAATTCCTATAGAACAATTAATTGAATAACCTGTGGGCAAGAAAATCTTCTGTGATCATGCCACTGCAATTTCCGAGTTTGCTTGTATGGCAGCTAGCATTATTTATCCTAACTAATACAGAGAGACTTTCATAATACAATCTGGATACTGTTTGTAGGTAATGGGGTTGGATAGCATATAATGGAAAAAGTGTCAAATTTCTGCATCACAATTTAATTCCACAATTGTTTATTTTTGAATCCTTATCCATTCTCCAAGTCATGACTAAAATGACAAGCGCAAATAAAAGTAACACAGATTTGAAACACAGAATAAAGCTACATATGAATTCCATTTCAACAAAGCTTTGTGACAAGTGTCAAGTTAATTACATGTCCTGAGATTCTACTTGTGAAAATACTACCTACTCATAGAATTATTTTGAATGGGTACTGAATGAGCCAGAACACAGCACAGTGCCTGAAATGGAATAGCTGCTCAAAATATGTTAGTAATTACTTCTCTCTATTCCTTTTCTTATTCTTATGTCATTTCATCACCTAATTTGTCACCTTTCTCTATAGAACTTTTGAAACATTAATTATATAGATTCATTTTTATAAGTTTAGCTGCACTACTGTCATTATTCTCAGATATTAGTCTGATGTTGATTACAACAGAAGGACTCAAGAGTGTCTAATAAAATGACAATTCAGTGAAGGGACAAATTTACATATTAAATGTTAAACAGGCCTACACAATTTTATCTCTATTATCTGTTCCTTCATAATATGATCACAATGCAAAGTTACCTATTTATCTTTGTGTGTGTTTACTTAAATTTGTTTTTCCACGAGCATAAAAGCTTGATGCATACAGGAACAATTTCTGACATGTTCACTAACAAAGATTCATGCCTGGAACAGAGTTGGGGCTCAGTAAAAGATTTTAGTGAATGAGTAAATGAATAATAAGGAGAACTAACAGGAAAAAAACTCATCACAGAAGACAGGTGATAAAAGATGCTAGGTTTTACTGAAGTAACACATTAAAGGGAAAACCCAATGGTTTAACATGACAAATATTTTGTATTAGTTCCCTTTGGTTGTGACAAATTACCATATGCTTAGGGAAGTAAAACAACATGTTTTTTTTTTCTTACAGTTCTGGAGGTCGGAGGTCCAAAATCAGCTTCACTAGGATGAAATCAAGGTATCAGTCTCCAGAGTCTCTAGGAAATAAACAGTTTCATGCATATTTCATCTTCAGGTGACTGCTGGCATTCCTTGACTTTTGTCTCCTTCAGTCTGATTTCTCCCTTCACAGTCACATTCTTTTCTCCATTTTATGCCTGTGCAATTTTTCCCTGACTCCACCTTTTTAATTTATATGAAATGTCCATGATATAAAATTTATTATTTAAAAGTATATAATTCATTGGTATTTAGTACCTTCATAAAGTTGTGAAACCATCACATATATCTAATTTCAAAAGATTTTATTTACTCACAAGGAAGATTCCATGTCCATTAAGCAGTGTCCCTCATTTCCACAGCCCCCTGGTCCTGGGGACCAATAATCTTATTTCAATCTCTATGGATTTACCAATTCTGTATAGATCACATAAATGTAATCTCATAATATGTGACCTTTTAGGTATGACTTATTTTACTTTGCAGAATGTTTTCAAGGCTCATTTATATTGTAACAAGGATTAATATTTTATGGCTGAGTAATATTTCATTGTATATAAGTATTACATTTTGTTCTTCCCTTCTCAATTGATGAACATTGGGGTGCTTTCATCTTTGAGCAATTGTTAATATTTTAATAACGATGCTATGAACATCTATGTGAAAATATTATTTGAAGACCTGTTTTTGTTCTTTAAGTAGATAACAAGAAGCAGGATGGCTTATGCATGTGGTAATCCGAGTTTAACTTTTGAAGACTAACAAATTGGTTTTCATAGCAGCTCTACAATTTTACATTTCCACCAGCAATTTATAAGGGCTCCAATTTCTCTACATCCATGCCAATATTTGTTAATTTCCATTTCTTTTACAATAGCCATTCTAATGGATTATAAAATAGTGTCTCTCTGTCATTTTTATTTACATTTCTCCTGATAAATAATGATATTGAGGAATTTTTTTTATTACACTTTAAGTTCTAGGGTACATGTGCATAACGTGCAGGTTTGTTACATATGTATACATGTGCCATGTTGGTGTGCTGCACCCATTAACTCATCATTTACATTAGGTATATCTCCTAATGCTTTCCCTCCCCTCTCCCCCATCCCCACAATAGGACCCGGTGTGTGATGTTCCCCTTCCTGTGTCCAGGTGATCTCATTTTTCAATTCCCACCTATGAGTGAGAACATGCGGTGTTTGGTTTTCTGTTCTTGCCATAGTTTGCTGAGAATGATGGTTTCCAGCTGTATCCATGTCCCTACAAAGGACATGAACTCATCCTTTTTATGGCTGCATAGTATTCCATGGTGTATATGTGCCACATTTTCTTAATCCAGTCTATCAATGATGGACATTTGGGTTGGTTCCAAGTCTTTGCTATTGTGAATAATGCTGCAATAAACACACATGTGCATGTGTCTTCATAGCAGCATGATTTATAATCCTTTGGGTATATCCCCAGTAATGGGATCACTGGGTCAAATGGTATTTCTAATTCTAGATCCTTGAGGAATCGCCACACTGTCTTCCACAATGGTTGAACTAGTTTACACTCCCACCAACAGTGTAAAAGCGATACTATTTCTCCACATCCTCTCCAGCACCTGTTGTTTCCTGACTTTTTAATGATCGCCATTCTGACTGGTGTGAGATGGTATCCCATTGTGGTTTTGATTTGCATTTCTCTGATGGCTAGTGATGATGAGCATTTTTTCATGTGTCTGTTGGCTGCATAAATGTCTTCTTTTGAGAAGTGTCTGTTCATATCCTTTGCCCACTTTTTGATGGGGTTTTTTCTTGTAAATTTGTTTGAGTTCTTTGTAGGTTCTGGATATTAACCCTTTGTCAGATGAGTAGATTGCAAAAATTTTCTCCCATTCTGTAGGTTGCCTGTTCACTCTGATGGTAGTTTCTTTTGCTGTGCAGAAACTCTTTAGTTTAATTAGATCCCATTTGTCAATTTTGGCTTTTGTTGCCATTGCTTTTGGTGTTTTAGACATGAAGTCCTTGCCCATGCCTGTGTCCTGAATGGTATTGCCTAGGTTTTCTTCTAGGGTTTTTATGGTTTTAGGTCTAACATTTAAGTCTCTAATCCGTTTTGAATTAATTTTTGTATAAGGTGAAAGGAAGGGATCAGTTTCAGCTTTCTACTTACGGCTAGCCAGTTTTACCAGATAAAAAATGGTAATTTATTATTAAATAAATAACCATTTATTAAATAGAGAATCCTTTCCCCATTTCTTGTTTTTGTCAGTTTGTCAAAGACCAGATGGTTGTAGATGTGTGGTATTATTTCTGAGGGCTCTGTTCTGTTCCATTGGTCTATAACTCTGTTTTGGTACCAGTACCATGCTGTTTTGGTTACTGTAGCCTTGTAGTATAGTTTGAAGTCAGGTAGCATGATGCCTCCAACTTTATTCTTTTGGCTTAGGATGGTCTTGGCAATGCGGGTTCTTTTTTGGTTCCATATGAACTTTAGAGTAGTTTTTTCCAATTCTGTGAAGAAAGTCCTTGGTAGCCTAATGGGGATGGCATAAATCTTGAATGGTAAATCTTCCTCATACTAGCTGTAGAATTGTACACATCACATAACTTCACGAATTACCAATTGCCTTGGTGATAACTAAGAACACGCATGAAAACATAAACACAGTCACACACACGGCTATGTATATCCTATATTTTGGAACATAGTATATGCTAAAAGTGGGATGTGTGTTAAGATGGACAAACATAAAACTCTCCTAGGCTAGGGTTGTACATTGAAGTTGTAAACGAATGGGAGGACAATAACAGGGAATAGAATTTAGCAAAGGATGGAAATGCTTCCAAAAGCTTTAAATTAAGATAAAAAAGACTTAAAATACTCTTCATACACTAGAACAGCTTCAAATAAAAACACTTTAAACATAAACTTTCCACTAAAACACAACTGCAGGCTAAACATAATCCACAAACTGTGAACTTTCAGCCATCAATATATGTCATTCAACTATAAGGATGACAGTAATGAGAAAAAGAGAAATTTTCAACTAAAGAAAATTGTGGATTTCAAGAAAAAAATATTAAACAAAGGAGTGGCTCACATGGAATGAACAGAGCAGCCAATCACATGGGCAGAGCATGAACTAAGTGTAAATCACTGAGGGCGGGGAGCACATAAAATCTCATGAACCTGATGTGTGGAGGAAAAAAGCAAAATAAAGTGGAATACTTAAGACTTCAAGCATTATCCATACTTGCAGCTCTACATGTTACCACCTACCTTCTCAAACCACATAAAGGCCATCATTTCATTCCAATAATAGAGGCACAACTAGCACTCATCAGGCTGTGCTAAACAATCAGCATTTTACTCATCGACATTTTTTAATGCACTTTCTCATTTAATTCTCCAAATAATACCTTGGGGTAGGTCTCATTACCACCTTCTTCATGTAGATGAAGAGATTCTTGTTCAGGTAGTTAGGTTAGGATCAGTGATTCCTAGGTTGTACATGTAGAAATGGCATGCACCTCTTCCCAGAGCCCAAGCTCCATACATAGTGCTATTCCTTCCAGTCCCTCAGCAACACCTCTGCAGTTTACACATTCGTCTACTGCCCCAGTTATCTCACCACATCTACTATGCACATATCTTTCAGTTAATTCACTGTGAAACCACAAACACTGAGTTTGAAATTATAGCGAAAATGAATAATTCTAAATTGAGTTAAATTCAGTTTTATTTAAATTGATTTAGTCAATCAAATTTGGTAACAATTCTGTCTGGAGTCAAAGCTTTGCCTGCCAATGAATAATTCTGTAAACATGAATAAAATACTTAACCTCTGGTGCCTCACAATCTAAATGAAAGTAACAACTACTCAATTTTGTAAATTTGTTGAGAGGAATCAAGGAATATAGAAGTAGAAGTATCTAGCTGTGGACACATTAGCAACACAGAAGTCTATGAACTTATTAGACTAGGAAAAGTTGAACTGACGGATTCATTAATTTCAGAATTATCATGTTGGATAATTCACACATTTTTCCAAATGTCAGTTTGCATATATATAAAAATTAAAAACTGGAGAGATGATCTGTGTGGATCCTTCAGTCAACAGTCTAGGGCTGTATTGATAATCAATCCACTAAATCTTGTTGTTAACTTCATGCTTTCATTATGGAAAATCATGAAACACATATTGTTGCTATAATGAAATAGTACATAATGTATATAGACATTTTAATTTCACTACAACCTCTACTGCCTTTAATGCTCTGTTCCTTTATTTCTCATTCATATAGGGTGTCTCCTGCTTCCAAATAACACTGATGTAGAACAGTACAGAAGTGTCACAGTTCATCTTCTTAGGACTAAGCGATGTCCCAGAACTGTAGGTCCCCTTCTTTATCACGTTTGTTTTCATCTATCTCATCAATGTAGTTGGAAACTTGGGGATGACCATTTCAATTCTCTGGTACTCTCAACTCCACAATCAAACATACTTCTTCCTCAGTAATCTGTCTCTGGTAGACTTTTTTTACTCTTCAGTTGTCACTCCAAAGGTCATATCTGGGCTCCTTAGAGAAGACGAAATCATTTCCTATACTGTGTGGGCTGCTCAGACATTCCTTTCTGATTCCTTTGCCAGTGTAGTACATTTACTATTGGCCTTAATGACCTCTGACCACTATGCAGCAGTGTGCAAACACCTGCATTACACCACCACCATGATGACAAGTGTGTGTACATGCCTGGCCATAGGTTGATACATGGGTGGTTCCCTGAATGCCTCCATTCACAGTGGGGAAACATTCAGTCTCTTTCTGTATGTCCAATGAAGTCCATCACGTTTTCTGTGAGGTTCCAGCAGCCATGGCTCTGTCTTGCTCTGATAGACATGTGAATGAAGTGGTTCTTGTTTGTGTAACCAGCTTCAATATCCTCTTTGCCCTTCTAGTTATCTTTATATCCTACTTATTCATATTTATCACCATCCTAAAGATGGTGCAGGATACCAGAAGGCTTTGGCCACTTGTGCCTCCTACCTCACTGCAGTTGCCATCTTCTATGGTACTATTATCTTGATGTATATACAGCCCAGCTCCAGTCATTCCATTGACACAGACAAAATTGCAGTGTGTTTTATACTATCGTCTTCCCCATGCTGAACCCTGTGGTCTAAAGCCTGAAGAACAAGGAGGTGAAGAGTACGTTCGAGAAAATTGTTGAGAAGGCATAATTGTCTCTAGGATTGTGAGTTTAACATTTCAGGATAATGATATCCTGATATCCTGTATAATACCTAGTTTCATTCCTTTCTGAAATTCTCCAGGCACCTCATGACATTTTAAGGCCTACACTTCAGTTAATTTCTGGAAATTATATCCTTACCTCTTCAAAAGTCTGTTGTCTAGAAAAGGGAAATATAACGATTAGAAATGTAATACCTGAATAAAAATGGCATAAGGAAAGCATAAAGTAATGTAGTTCAAAAAAATGCATTAGGAAGACGTAATTTATTCGCTCTTCATATGCATTTTCTCTATCATATGACACAAGTAACATACATGTAAAAACTCGTGAAAAACAAACCCATGAACAGAAATGCATACATGTGACTCCTGTGGGCACATATACATGGGAGTGAAAACTTAGCCAGAGGTAAAGGGAATGTGGCTAGGGTTTTAATAAAAATAATTTAGTTAATTCTGGTATTCAAATATAAATTTTTGACTACTGTTACTTTTTTCTTAAGTTGAATATTCTAAGCATTATTGTTTGAGATAAAAGTGCTATGGCTTTCAATGAAAGTATTGGTTCATATTGTTAGCATATTTTATTGGGAGATACATAGCTAAAGTACTTTAAATGATTAATATTTCTGTCTTTAAATCATTTCATAGAACATACATTTTTATATTACATTTTCTTTACATAAAAGACAAAAAGTTTTATTTTTTTTTTCAACTTTTATTTAAGATTCAGGGAGTACATGTACAAGTTTGTTAAATGAGTATATTTTGTGATGTTGAGGTTTGGAGTACAGAAGATCCTGCCACTCAGGTACTGAGCATGGTACCCAACAGTTAGTTTGTCAGTCCTTGTGTGCCTTCCTCTAGTAGTCTTTGGTATCTATTGTTGCCATCTTTATGTCCATGAGTACCCATCGTTCAGCTCGCACTTATAAGTGAGAATGTGTAGTATTTGGTTTTATAATCCTGCATTACTGTGCTTAAGATAATGGCCTCCAGCCACATCTATGTTGCCGCAAAGTATATGATTTTCACTATTTGTTATTGCTGTGTAGTATTCCATGGTGTTTATGTACCACATTTTCTTTGTCCAGTCTACCATTGATGGACACCTTGGTTGATTCCATCTCTTTATTATTGTGAATAGTGCTGCAATGAACATATGAGTGTATATATGTCTTTTTGGTGTAACAATTTGCTTTCTTTTGGTTATATACCCGGTAATGGGACTGCTGGGTTGAATGACAGCTCTGTTTTAAGTTGTTTGAAAAATTTCCAAACTGCTTTTCATGGTGGCTGCACTAATTTACATTCTCACCAACAATGTATAATTGTCCCCTTTGCTCCACAACCTCACCAACATCTGTTCTTTTTTGATTTCTTAATAATAGCCATTCTACCTGATGTGAGAAAGTATCTCACCGTGGTTTTGATTTGCATTTCTCTGATGATTAATGATGTTAAGTATTTTTTCATGTTTGTTGGTAGCTTGTATATCTTCTTTTGAAAAGTGTCTTTTTCTCATTTTTAAATGGGATTATTTATTTTTTACTTGTTTAATTGTTTAAGTTTCTTATATATTCTGGATATTCAACCTTTGTCAGATGCAAAATTAGCAAATATTTCCTTCCATTCTGTAGACTGTCTGTTTACTCTGTTGATAGTTTCTTTTGCTCTGTAAAAGCTCTTTAGTTTGATCATCTCTTTTGCTGTACAAAGGTTCTTTGATTTAATTAGGTCCCACTTGCCAAATTTTGGTTTTGTTGTAATTGTTTGTGAAGTTTTAGTCATAAATTCTTTTCCAAGGCCAATGCACAGAATGATGTTTTCTTCCAGGACTCTCATAGTTTGAGGTCTTACATTTAAGTCTTGAATCCATTTTTAGTTAAATTTTGCACATAGTAAAATTAGGGGTACAATTTCATTCTTCCAGTTTCAGTATGGTTAGCTAGGTATTCCAACACCATTTATTGAATACTGAGTCCTTTCTTCATTGCTTATTTTTGTTGATTTTGTTGAAGATAAGACGGCTGTAGGTGAGTAGCTTTCTTTCTGGGTTTCCTATTGTGTTCCATTGGTCTATGTGTCTGTTTCTGTACCATGCTGTTTTGGTTATTGTAGCCTTATAGTATACTTTAAAGTTGGGAAATATGATGCCTCTGGCTTTGTTGTTTTTGTTTTGGATTGCTTTGGCCATTCAAGCTCTTTTTTGATTCCAGTGAATTTAAGAATAGTTTTTTCTGGTTCTGTGAAAAATGATGTTGGCAGTTTGATAGGAATAGCATTGAATCTGCAGATTGCTTTGGGCAATATGGCCATTTTGACAATATTGATTCCTCTAATCCATGAGCATGGATTTTTTTCTACTTGTTTCCCTGATGAACATGGACACAAAAATCCTTAACAAAATACTATCACACTGAATTCAACAGTTCATCAAAAAATCAATTCACCATAATAAAGTAGGCTTTACTCCTGGAATGCAAGATTGTTTCAATATATGCAAGTCAATAAGTGTGATTCACTGCAAAAGCTTAATTAAAAGCAAAAACCATATGATTAATTTAATAGATAACAAAAAAGATTTTTTATAAAATCCAGCATCCCTTCGTGATAAAAATCCTCAACAAACTAGGCATTGAATGAATGTACCTGAAAATAATAAAAGACATCTATGACATACCCAGAGTCAACATTATACTGAACAAGCAAAAACATGAAGCATTCCCCTTGATAACTAGAACAAGAAAAGAATGCCCTCTGCCACCACTCTTACTCAATATAGTATTGGAAGTTTTAGCCAGAGCAATCAGGCAAGAGAAAGAAATAAAAGACATCCAAATAGAACCGGAAGTCAGTAAACTATCTTTTTTCCAAGTTGATATGATTCTATATCTATAAAACCCTAAAGATTCCACCAAAGGGTCCTGCAACTGATTAATGACTTCAGTAAAGTTTCTGGATACAAAAATCAATCTAGAAAAATCAGTAGTATTTCTATACACTATAATATTCAAGCTGAGAGCCAAATCAAGAATACATCCCATTTACAATAACAAAAACAAAAGATACCTAGTAATATATCTAACGAAGGAAGTGAAAGTTCTCTACAAGGAGAACTACAAAGCACTGCTCAAAGAAATCATAAATGATACATTACACTTTTCAAAAGGATAAAATAGCCAGAGGATAATAAAAATTAAGAGAAAATAAAGGCATTTTCAATTTATCCATACATGACCACCAACATTCACTCTATTTATGGCCTGAGATAATAATTTTCTACATATTTTCTCTCTGTAAGGGCTTTGAAATAGTTAATGTTGCCCATTAATTTTTAATTTAGTTGAGCTACATCATCTCTTGTCACTTCTCCAGCGTTTTGTCTCTATCCATTCACATCACTCTCCTTGATATTTCTTCACATCTCCAAATACACTCCTGCCTCAGGACATTTGCACTAGCTGTTCCCTCTATGTGGAAATTTTTCTTCCTCCACTCAGGCCTTTACTCAAATAAATGTTAACAAATCATGAAAGTCTTCTCTGACCACCTTTATATAAGTCCCTCTCCCCTCACCATGTGTACTGTCCTGTCGCCCTGCATTATTCTTCACAGTCCTTATCAGCACTCCCTACTGTATGTTTATTTGATCACTTTTCATTTATCATTCCCAAATCAGAACTTAAACTTCTTAAGAGCAGTGACTTTTGTTTTGTTTGCATGATCCTGCTCAGTACCTAAATAGATATCTGTTTCATTGTAGATTATCACTAATTATTTGTTAAGTGAATGATTAAAATAATTAAGCTGAGCCCAATTGTATCAATATATTGAATATCGGAACCATAATATAAACCTTCTTCAGAGGCATGTAGCATATTTCAACAATTGCAGCTTATTTTCTGCTTTGCTGAAATTTTAAAATCTACATTCTCAGTGCTTGCATGCCCCACCTTTGGACCGGTGATTTCCTGGGAATCTCATCACTAAATGAATCATCTCATAATTTTTAGTTTGAAATAATATGTCATTAAGTGACAAGTCACACATCAAATAAATGCTATTTAGTAAATCACAAAAAGAAATTGAATCTGATTATATAAAAGTGTAATGTATGATTATATTTGTAAAATTACTTCATACATGCAAATCACACAATTAACTGAAATGTTTTTAAATGTACAGATAGAATATAAACATGAAAATTTCTATCAGTGAAAAAGATAGCATAAATTCAATATGCTAATATAATGTACAATTTTTTATGCTTTTTCTTTTGATCCTCAAGGAGCTCTATACTATATAAAAACTACTCCCAGGAGTGTGCACCTATATCTTCTTTTTTGTCTCTGTACAATTAGATGCTTGAATATCTCAGTGTTTGTAAGACTGCACTTGTATGTGCTAAGATGCTGGTGTTTGTGTGGCATTATAGTACGACACAGATATTTATTTCTGTCTTATGAAGAGGCAATAAATGGATCGTCCCTTAGAGCCTCCTGTGGGAACATATCACTGCCAACAATTAATTTGGCCCAGTGAAACTGTTTTTGAACTTCTGAAGTTCAGAGTTGTGAAATAAATATGTTAAGTTTCTAAATTTGTGATAATTTGTCACTGCAGTCATGAGAATTGAATATAAACCCTCCTCTGTTTTCCCCTACATTATAATCTCATATTATGGTATTTGTCAAAGCTAAGAAACCAAGATTACTACAATGTTATATTTTAAATTTCAGGCTTTATTCGGATTTCATTAGTTTTCCACTAATATGCTTTTGCTTTTCTTACAGTTACTTGTCACGTGTCTTTAATCTCTAATTCTCTGTGACAAGTTCTCAGTCTTTCTCTGTTTTTGATGATCTTGACAATTTCACGGAGTGCTAATCAGGAATTTCACAGAACGCTTACCATTTGACATTTTCTGAAGTTTTTTTTTTAATGATTTGACTGGTGTAATGGGTTTGGGGAGAAATACCTCTGAGATAAAATTCTATTCTCATGACATCACATCAAGAGTATATTCTATTAACATGACTTGATCACTAATGTTAACATGATCATATGTACTAGAAAAAATTTCCTAAGTTTTTCCATCATAGATTAGTTTTTAAAGCTTTTCTATACTCTATTCTTTAGAAAGAAGTCACTAAGTCCAGCTCACACTCCAGGTGTTGTGAAACTAAGATACATCTAATTCTTTTGTAGCAAAATTTGTCTCTTCCATTCATTTGTTTATTGGCTCAATCAACAACACACTGCAGGGTGTGTCTGCAGCTCTTGGTGTTTAATTTCTTTTAGGTCCTCTTTCAGATTGAGCTACTATATATAGAATACATACATATTAATATATGCACACAACTATACTTATTTTTATATCTAGAAAGTATATGTGTGTTTATATCTATATCCTATTGCTATTAAGCTAAACATGGCTTCATATCAATATTTCTGACTCCAATCCAGTTCATTTAATCTTCCCCCTTTCTTAACTATGACTTCCCTTTCTGACAGTTAGAAACCTAGCTCTTGACAACCCCTATTTATAGACTTATTTTTTGACTCCAATACACAAGTAAGGCAGTTCCATAATTGTTCATCATAATGAGAAGCAATTTTAGCAACAACGGAACTATATTTATGTATAATTCCTTTTACTTTTAGACAAAGCTTTTGGTCAACACACTGTTTTCCAATGTTACTTAGATCAACGTTTTTTTCTCATCTACCTTCAATGAGATTATGTCATACATTTGTAATAAAATTAAATTACTTCATCATCATCTGCTTAAAGGTTAAGCAATTATTATTCTCAATAAAGATTTTTACAAACATTTTTAAAGAGGTTTATGGGAACATACAGTTTCAGTTTACACTCTACATTTAGTTCCTTTTTTGGCATATGGACAAACAACTGTTGTGGCAGAGTTTGTTGAGAGAACATATTTTGTCTTTGTTCGTTTGTGCTGGCTGCTATAATCAAATAGCACAGACTGGATAATTAATTTATAATGAACAGAAATGTATTGGTTCGCTGTTCTAGAGGCTGGGAACTCTAAGATCCAAGGGGCTGTCATTTGGTGAGGGGCTTCTTGCTGCATCATTTCATGACGGAAGCGCAAAGAGAAGGCAAGAGAGAGCAAGAGGGGGCAAGCTCACCCCTGCAATAATGAACCCATTCTGGTGATAATAGCATTAGTCTATTGATAGGGTACAGCCTTCATGACTTAAATATCTCTGAAAGATTCCACCTTTCAATACCATCACAATGGCAATTACATTTCAACCTGGGTTCTGGAGGAACAAATGCTCAAAACATAGCATGTTTTCTCCATTGGTCTGTCTTTCCATCTTTCACAAAATTCAATTTACTATCTACCTGTGGGTCAATTTCTGTATCCTGTAATCAATTCCATCGATTTATGTGTCTACCTTTTGCCCAATACCATATTGTCTTGACTTCTATTATAATGGTAAGACATGAAACCAGGTCATGTACATGCTGCAGCTTTGTTCTTTTATAATTATTTTGTCTATTCTGCTAGATTTGCTGTCACGCATAAAGCTATAACCAGTTTGTCAGTATTTACCCCCAAAAAAGCTCATTTGAGTTTCAGTTGAGATCATATGAAGTCTGGAAAATAGTCATCTTAAAGTCTGCCAATCCATGAATATAATATATCTTTATGCTCATTTAGATGTATTATTTTTAACTGGTGTTCTGTACTTTTTGGAATTTTTAAGACAAATATCTTAAATCTGTTCATAGAGCTAAAGGAAATCTTGAACAAAGAACTAAATGAAACCAGGAAAACAATGTGTCAAAAAGTTTTTAAAAATTAATAAAGGGAGAGTAATTATAAAATATTACCATAATAGAAATTGTGGAACAGTAACCTGTAAGAGATTAAGTATACCGTGAAAAGTAATAGCTCAGATTGCCTGATTTAAAAATATTAATATCTTTTATGCTATCAAACTACTGTCATTTTCATTGCAACATAAGAGTAGGAGCATATCCTATGAGGAGGGATAGAAGGTATCTCATTTTGTAAATTAAGAAGATATGACCATGGCAAATGTATATCCAGCTCTTTATGAACAGTGCTAGGGTTATAATTGATCTTGTGTTTTGTAGTACGATTTTATACACATGCCTGCATATCTGAATTTCTAGATGAAAAAGAGTCATTTCATGTTGCTTTATACCTGCAAGTATATATGAGAGTGGGCAGTGCATTGGCTTCTTGGTATTTTAGTGGAACACAGAAATTAATTATTTTTCAAAAATAACTTTAATTAGATGAACATTTTATATGTTTTGTCTCACTGTGGCAACTCACAGAAGAAAGAAAATTCATG
This sequence comes from Piliocolobus tephrosceles, assembly GCF_002776525.5. Classification (NCBI taxonomy): domain Eukaryota; kingdom Metazoa; phylum Chordata; class Mammalia; order Primates; family Cercopithecidae; genus Piliocolobus; species Piliocolobus tephrosceles. The sequence continues at coordinate 14,718,404 of NC_045446.1, forward strand.
TAGGGTGCTCTGGCACATTCTGAACATTTTCATGGTGATTTCATAACATATTATAGAGATTTTAATGATATTGCTTATTACTATTTGGGAGCTTATTTACAGAGTTTATTGACTCCACCCCCACAATAAGTAATCATGTTATTCACTTTTTAATAACAGTGATTAACACAGAAACTATTATAAAGTCAGAATTCAGTTCTCATTAAGTGAATTAGGTCAAAGAGATTCAAGCTATGCCTTTGTGTTAAAGCTAGGGAACTTTATATTTTAATTCTGAGCACATGGTAGAACATATTTATTATAAAGTGATCACAAGTTCTAAAGCTTTGCATATGTGCAAAGCTATCTAAGAGGAGAATGAGTACTTAGTCTGAAGCAAACATTACACTAAGTATTCTATATAATCTATTTTATTTTATTCATCTATTATAAAAGGAGAAAAATACTATTTTTTCAGTTGTACAGATGAGGAAAGTAATACATAGAAAAGTTAATTAATGTGACACAGAATTTTGGAAAGATGGTTAAGACTGTGCATTTTAGATGGATTCTAATCTCATTTAAGAGTCAGAAACAAATGAAACAAAAAATAGTAATGTGAAATATGAAAAGAAAACCAATAAGATAACAGAAAAAAATATGCATTCACAACAATTTTACCAAATTTTTGATTGAGGGGATAAATATTAAACTAGACAAAGTTAAATTGACAAATACAGAAGAATTGTAAAATATTCAAAATACAGTTCAGAGAGCAAAGAGATAGAAAGTACAAAAAAGAATTTAAGAGTCAGGATATAGAGATGCCAGCAAGATGGCAGAGTAGAAAGGCCCAGCTTTGTCTTCCACAGAAACACCAATTTAGCAATGATGTGTGGATCAAAATAACTTTATGAGAAGTGCAGAATCTAGTTAAATAGTTGCAGTACCCCCAGACAAGTATGAAACTAAGAACAGTCACATTGAAACATGTAAAAAGAGCAATTTCACTTCACTGTATCAGCTCTTTTCTCAAGTTACAGCTCAGCACCAACTGAGAGATTGTCTCAGTCTAAAAATTTTCTCTTGGAGGGAGGAGAAAGTGGAGCATATATTCAGTCTTCTAGTCTTTCAGCATGCTGCCAAAGCCAGTTTGTAAAGACTGGAAAAGGGGGCTTTTTATTCAAACACAGACACCAAGGCAAAGCTACAAGAAACACAAAGAATCAGGAAACACAATCAAAGGAATGAAATACATGTCCAGTAATGAAATGTAATATAAGGCTATCCTTTGTTGCCTCAGTGGCTCCAAAGCAGCTGCATTGTCTCTGCTTGTTTTAAACTTTTACCTAGTCATTATCCACTACCAAGCACTCACCCCTCAACATATGTGGCCAGACAATAAGTCATATGATGACCTTTCCATGTTATGCCTTCTTTTCCCTGTTTTGACCTAGTTACATTTAAATTAACCAACGAAAATACTTCCTTCATGCTATGGCTGCACCACCTGTGACTACCCCCAATAGAAGTGCTCACCCATGAGTTATCTCCTCTATCTGTTTTCCTGACAACCAAGCTAAACCCACAGTTTTCGGTGAATTATGTGACCCTCTGGTAATACTGTGCCTCTTCTTTAAGACCTGTGAGTATAATAACATTTTAAGTTTTTATGTCTCTCAGAGTGTTTTTAATCTGTGTAGAAGTGATCCTTGAAGGACCCCAAGGAGGGAACTTAGCTCTCTTTAAACAATACTGCCCCTAATGTAATGTATATCTATAACTTTCTTGTGAAAGAATTAAAAATAATGATCTTAGAGGAGCTAAGTGAATTATAAGAGAACATAGACGATAAAAGAAAATCAGGGAAATAATACAGGAACAAAATAAGAATATAACAAAAAGTAATGATAAAGATGAAACACATAGAAATTCTAAACGTGAAGAAAAAAATAACTGAACTGAAAAATTTATTAGAGGGATTAAACAGAAGACTTCATCAAGCAGAAGAAAGAATCAGTAAACTTACAGACAACTCACTTGACATTATACAGTCAGAGGAAAAAACAAGGAGTAAAAAAGTGAAGGAAGGCTAAGGGACTTAGAATGCAAAATCAATTGAAATGATATACATGTTATGGGAGTTTCAGGGAGTCAAAAGATAGAGAAAAGAGCAAAAGACTTATTTAAATATGTTATGGCCCCAAGTTCCCAAATCTGGGGAAGAAAATGAATATCCCACATTTATGAAGCCCAAAGCACCTCAAATAGGATTACCCAAAGACATATTATAATCAAACTGTCAAAAGCCAAGGACAAAGAGAATTTTGAAAGCAGCAAGACAAAAATAATTAGTGAAGTACAAGTGAGCTTCCATTAGACTACCAACGGGTTTTTCAGAAGAAATGTTGCAGGTCAGAGGAAGGGGATAAAATCTCCAAAGTGCTAAAAGAAATAGAAACTACCAGTTAAAAATACGATACCTAGAAAAACTGTCTTTCAAAAATGAAGGAGAGCTAAAGACCTTTTCAGAATGCAAAAGCTGACAGAGTTCATCACCACAAGACCAGCCTTACAATAAATGCTACAGGAGGTACTTTAAATTAAAATGAAAAGACATGGCGGAGTGTGGTGGCTCAGCACTTTGGGAGGCCAAGGTGGGTGTATCATCTGATGTCAGGAGTTTGACACCAGACTGGCCAACATGGTGAAACCCTATCTCTACCAAAAATACAAAAATTTAGCTGGGCGTGGTGGTAAGCACCTGTAATCCCAGCTACTCAGGAGGCTGAGGCAGGAGAATCACTTGAACCTGGGAGGAGGAGGTTTCAGGAAGCTGAGATCATGCCACTGCACTCCAGCCTGGGTGCGACAGAGGGAGACTCCATCTCAAAGGAAAAAAAAAGAAAAGAAAAGAAAAAGAAAAGATACTAAAAGCAATATGAAAGCATATGAAAGTATAAAATAAAGGTAAGTCCATAGATAAATACAGAATACCATAATACTGTAGTGGCAGTGTGTTAATCAATTTTAATTCTAGTATAAAAGTTAAAACACAAAAGTATTAAGAATAACCATAATTAAAGAATATTAATATGTTAATGGATATACAATAATGAATTGTGACATAAAATATGGAGTGTGGACAAAAATAAAAATCTAGAGTTCTATGTGGTGGAAGCTATTATCAATTTGAAACAGATTGTTATATGATGTTGTATGTAAGCCTCATAATAACCACAAGAAAGATAACTGTGGAATATAAACAAAAGATAGAAAATCAGAAATGAAAGCATACTGCTATAGAAAATCATCTAATCGCAAAGGAAAACAGCAAGAGAGAAGAAAGAAAGGATTTACAAAACAACCAAAATAAATTAATAAAGTGTCAGTAAAAGTTATTACCTATTAATTTACCTTGAATGTAAATGGACTAAATTCTCCAGTCAAAAGATATAGAGTAGCTGGAAGGATTTTTTAAAAGATACAATTAAATTGTGCTGACAAGAGACTCAAGAGATTCACTTTGCCTTTAAGGACACACATAGATTGAAAGTAAAGAGAGGGAAAAAGATTTTCTATGGAAATGCAAATGAAAAGAAAGCAGGAATAGCTATATACATATATGTATATATATGTGTGTGTGTGTGTGTATATGTGTGTGCATACACATATATGTATATATATACACACATATATGTGTATATATATCAGATAAAATAAATTTTAAGTTAAAAAGCTATAAAGAGAAAAAAGGTCATTATATAATGACAAAGAGGTAAGTCCATCAAGAGGATAAAACAATTGTAAATATACATATATGAACACCCTATATTGGAGTACCTAATATATAAAGCAAATATTAATAGATATTAAGAAAGAGATAGCCTGCGATATAGGAATAATAGAAGGCTTCGTTATCCCTTTTTCAACAATAAACAAATCATTCAGACAACAAATCAGTAAAACAAAACATTGGACTTGAACTACATTTTCAACCAACTGGACCTAACAAATATAAACAACATTTCATCCAACAGTAGCAGAATACACATTATTCTCAAGCACATACAGAACATTCTCCAGGGGTAGATCATATCTTAGGTTATAAAAAAATATTAATAAATGTAAGAAGGTTGAAATTATAGCAGTTATATTTCCAACCACAATGGTATGAAACTAGAAATCAATTATGGGCAGAATTTCAGAAAGTTCACAAATATATGGAAATTAAACAGCATGTTCCTGAACAACTAATTAGTCAAAGAATAAATTTAAAAATATCTTGAGACAAACACAAATGGAAATAAAATTTTACAAAACTTATGGGATATAGCAAATGCAGTTCTAAGAGGGAAGTTCATAGCAACAAATATTTCATTTCATCCAAAAGAGAAGAAATAACTTAAGCAAATAATATAATTTTACAGCTCAAGAAATTAGGAAAAAGAAAAATACTATAAGCCCAAAATTAGTAAAAGCAAGGAAATTATAAAGATGAGAGCAATGATAAACAATTTAGAGACTAGAAAATACAATAGAAATGATCAATAAAAGTAATAATTGATTTCTTGAAAAGATTAAGAAAATTGACAAACCTTCATCTAGACTAATTAAGACAAAAATAAAGAAGACTAAAATTTAGAGATAAGAGACATCAGAACTAATACCAAAGAAATGCAAAGGATAATCAGTGACTACTGTAAACAATTATATGCCAACAAATTGGATAACCTGAAAGAAAGAATAAATTCCTAGACACATATAGTCTACCAAGATTGAATCATGAAGAAGTAGAAAATCTGAACAGACCAATAACAGGTACAGATATTGAATAAATAATACAAATTCTCCCATCAAAGGACAACTCAGAAACTGTTTGCTTCACTATTGAAATCTACCAAACGTTTAAAGAACTAATATGAATCTTTCTCAAATTATTTCAAATATTGAAGAATAAAGAATGTTTTCAAATTTATTTTATGAGGCCAGCATTACCTGGATACTAAAACCAAACAACGACACTACAAGTAAAGAAAATTACAGATGAATATTCCTGATTAACATAGATAAAAAATCTATTCAAACCAAAACACTAGCAAACCAGATTCATCAGCAACTTAAAAGGATCATTCACCATGATCAAGGGAGATTTATCCCTAGAATGCAAAGATGGTTCAACATACAAAAATCAATTCTGTAAACATACCACATTAACATAATAAAGGATAAAAATTATATGATCATTTGAATCACTGCAGAAAAGGCACCTGATAAAATTCAACATCCGTTCATGATAAAGAAAAAAACACTATGGAAACTAAGTATAGAAGGAATGTACCTCAACACAGTACAGACTGTGTGAAAACCCCCAGCTAACATCAAACTCATCATAATGTTATACTTACTTGTGGTAATTTGTCTGAAAGGACAAACATATAATTTGGACTACAAATAGGAATGACGATCATCAAGATTCAGGAGAAAGTTGAAATCCAATTCAAGGGATCTAAATAATATGATAAAGTGACACAGAAACTGAAATTCAAGTTTGCCATGTTTTTTTTTAAAAACAACCAAACTGATTTGATAGGGCTGAAACATTCACTTCAAGAATTTCACAGTACAATCACAAGTATTAACAGCAGAATAAACCGACTTGAGGAAAGAATCCCAGGGCTTAAAGACTGGTTCTCTAAATTAACTCAGTTGGAAAAAAATAAAGAAAAAAAAATAACCTCTGAGAAATATAGAATTACATAAAGAGACCAAATCTAAGACTATTGGCATCCCTAAAACAGAGGGTGAGAAAGAAAGAAACAGGGAATACATATTTGAAGACATTATCCATGAAAATTTTCCAACCCCACTAATGAGACCAACATTCAAACTCAGGAAATGCATAGAACCCCTGTGAAATACTACACTATACAAAATGACCATCCTTAAGACACATAAGTGTCAGATTCTCCAAGGTCAACATGAAAAAATAACATTAAAGGTAGCTAGACAGAAGGAGTGGGTGCCTATGAAGGAAACCCCATCAGGTTAACAGTGGACACGCATTCTTAAAGAAAAGAAACCCCAACCAAGCATTTTATATCCAGTCAAACTAAGCATCATAAGTGAGGGAGACAAAGATCCTTTTCAGACAAGCAAGTGATCTGCCTTATAAGTGGTCCTTAAGGGAGTGCTAAATAGGGAAGTGAAATACTGTTTCTAGCCACCACAAAAACACTCTTAAGTACATAGACCATTGACACTATAAAGCAACTAAAAATCAAGTCTACTTAATAACCAGCTGACATCATGACAGGATCCAATCCATGCATATCAATAATAACCTTGAAAGTAAATGGGCTAAATGCCCCCAATTAAAAAGCACAGAGTGGCAAGTTGAATAAAGAAGCAAGACCCAATTGTATGCTGTCTGCAAGAGATCCACCTCACTTGCAACCACAATTATAGGCTCAAAATGAAGAGATGGAGAAAAATATACCAAGCAAACAAACAAACAAAAGCAGAGGTTGTAATTCTGATTTTACACAAGACAGACTTCAAATCAATAACAATAAAAAAGACAAAAAAGGCATTATAATAGTAAAAGATTTAATTCAGCAGGACTTAACTATCCTAAATATATATGCACCCAAAACAAGAGCACACAAATTCACAAACCAAGCTCTCAGAGACCTACAAAGGAACTTAGACAATCACACAAAAATAGTAGGAGACATCAACACCACACTGACAGTGTTAGGTCACTGAAGCAGAAAACTAACAAAGATATCTCAGACCTGACTGGATGCAGTGGTTCACATCTGTAATCCCAGCACTTTGGGAGGCTGAGGTGGGCTGATTGCTTGAGGCCAGGAGTTCAAGACAAACCTGGGCAACATGGCAAAACCCCATCTCTACAAAAAACAAAACAAAAACCCTGAACTCAACACTTGACAAAATGAATTGAACAGACATCTAAAGAGCTCTTCACCCAAAAGCAACAGAATATACATTCTTATCATCTGCACATGGCACATATTCTAAAACTGACCACAAAATTAGCTATAAAATCATCCTCAGCAAATATTTTTTAAAAAACAATTGATACAGAACACATTATCAGATCAGATAGCACAATAAAAATAGAAATCAACACTAAGAAGATTGCTCAAAACCATACAATTACATGGAAATTAAACCCCATGCTCCTGAATAACTTCTGGGTAAATAACGAAATTAAGACAGAAATCAAGAAATTATTTGAAACCTGTGAGAACAAAGATGTAACACCAGAATCTCTGGGACAGAAATAAAGCAGTGTTAAGAGGGAAATTTATAGCACTAAATGCCCACATAAAAAAAGTTAGAGATATTTCAAATTAACAACCTAACATCACACCTGAGAAGTGAGAAAAACAAGAGGAAACAAATCCTAAAGCTAGCAGAAGGCAAATAATAACCAAAATAAGCGAGGAAATTGAGACATGAAAAAACATAAAAAGATCAACAAAACAAAAGATTTGTTTTTTGAAAGAATAAATAAGAATGAAAGACAGCTAGACTAATGTAAAAAGACAGAAGATACAAATAAAGAAAATCAGTAATGACAAAGATGGAAATCACCAACCCAACAGAAATATTGCAATCTACTCATCAGACAAAGGGTGAATATCCAGAACCTACAAAAAACTCAAACAAATTTACAAGAAAAAAAACAAACAATCCCATCAAAAAGTGGGCAAAGGATATGAACAGACCTTTCATGTGCCAACAGACACATGAAAAAATGCTCATCATCACTGGCCATCAGAGAAATGCAAATCAAAAACACAATGAGATACCATCTCACACCAGTTAGAATGGCAATCATTAAAAAGTCAGGAAACAACAGGTGCTGGAGAGGATGTGGAGAAATAGGAACACTTTTACACTGTTGGTGGGACTGTAAACTAGTTCTACCATTATGGAAAACAGTATGGCGATTCCTCAAGGATCTAGAACTAGAAGTTCCATATGACCCAGCCATCCCATTACTGGGTATATACCCAAAGGTTTATAAATCATGCTGCTATAAAGACACATGCACACGTATGTTTATTGCGGCACTATTCACAATAGCAAAGACTTGGAATCAACCCAAATGTCCATCAGTGACAGACTAGATTAAGAAAATGTGGCACATATACACCATGGAATACTATGCAGCCATAAAAAAGGATGAGTTTGTGTCCTTTGTAGGGACATGGATACAGCTGGAAACCATCATTCTCAGCAAACTATCGCAAGAACAGAAAACCAAACACCACATGTTCTCACTCATAGGTGGAAACTGAACAATGAGATCACCTGAACTCGGGAAGGGGAACATCGCACACCGGGGCCTATCACGGGGAGGGGGGAGGGATTGCATTGGTAGTTATACCTGATGTAAATGATGAGTTGATGGGTGCTGACGAGTCAATGGGTGCAGCACACCAACATGGCACAAGTATGCATATGTAACAAACCTGCACGTTATGCACATGTACCCTATAACTTAAAGTATAATAAAAAAAAATAAAAATCTTCACATGCTATTATAAACACTTCTATGCATACAAAACAGAAAAAGTACAAGAAATGGAGAAATTCCTGGAAGCAAACAACCTTCCAGGACTGAAACAGGAAGAAATTAAAGCCCTAAACAAACCAGTAACAAGGCCCCAAATTGAATCAGTAATAAAAGCCTACCAACCAGAAAAAGCCCAGTACCAGAAAAATTCACTGCTGAATTATCCTAGATGTATAAAGAAGACATTATTCCATGCCTACTGAAACTATTCTAAAAAATTGAAGAGAAGAGACTTCTTCTTAATTCATTTTATAACACCAGTATCATTTGGATATCAAAACCTAGCAAAGACACAACAATTACAAAAAAGAAAACTTCAAGCTGACAAGTGTGATAAATGTAGATACAAAATACTAGCAAACCAAATTCAAGAGCACATCACAAAGCTAATCTACAATTATAAAGTAGGTTTTATCCCTGGGATGTAAGGTTGCTTCAACATATGCAAATCAATAAATATGATTCATCACATATAGAGAACTAAAAACAAAACCTCATAATCCTCTCAAGTGTTGTAGAAAAAGGTTTTGATAAAATTAAACACTTCATGTTAAAAACTCTCAAAAATAGGCATTAAAAGAACATGCTTCAAAATAATAAGAGCCATTTATGACACACCCACAGCTAACATCATACTGTATTGGCAAAAGTTGGAAGCATTTCCCTTGAGAACTGGAGCAAGACAAGGATGTTCACTCTCACTACTCCTATTCAACATAGTACTGAAAGTCCTAGCCATAGCAACTAGGCAAGAGAAAGAAATAAAAGGCATTCAAATAGAAAGAGAGGCGGTCAAACTATTCCTGTTGGCAGATGATATGATTCTATACTGAGAAGACCCCATGGTATCTGTTCAAAAGCTCCTAGATCTGATAAACAATTTTAGAAAAATTTTAGGATACAAAAATCAATGTAAAAAGTAGGACCATTCCTACATATCAACAATGTCCAAGCTGAGAGTGAAATCAAGAATGCAATCACATTTGCAATAGCCACAAAAAGAATAAAGTAGCTAGGAATACAGCTAGCCAGGGAGGGGAGAGATCTCTGCAATGAGAGTTAAAAGACACTGCTAAAATATATTATTGATAACAAACAAACCAAAAAACATTCCCTGCTCATGGATACAAAAAATCAATATTGTTAAAATGGCCATACTGCCCAAAGCAACTTATAGATTTAATGCTATTTCTATCAATCAATTAATGAAATACTTCACAAAATTAGGAAAAACTATTCACAATTCATATGGAACTCCCAAAAAAGCCTGAATAGCCAAAGCAATCCCAAGAAGAAAGAATAAAGATGGAGGCATCATATTACCCAATTTCAAACTATCCTACTAGGCTATGGTAATCAAGACAGCATGGTACTGGTACAAAAAAAAAAAAAAAAAAAAAAAAGACACAGACAACAATGAAACAGAGTAGAGAGCCCAGAAGAAAAGTCACACACCAACAACTGTCTGATCTTTGACCAAGGTGACAAAAACAAGAAATGGGAAAGGACTCCCTATTCAATAAATAGTGCAGGAATAATTGACTAGCTATATGCAGAAGATTGAAACTGGACCCCTTCCTTACCCCATATACAAAAATCAATTAAAGATGTAAATGTAATACCTAAAAAAAAAACCTAGGAAATACCATTATGGACATAGGCCTTAACTAATATTTCATGATGAAGATGTCAAACACAATTGCAACAAAAACAAAAAATTTTAAGTAAGACCTAATTAAACTAAAGAGCTTCTGCACAGGAAAAGAAACTATCAACAGAGCAAGAAGACAACTCACAGAACAGAAGAAAATTCTTGCAAACTATGCATCCATCAAAGTTCTAATATCCAGAATCTGTAAGAAATTTAACAAATTAATAAGTAAAAAACAAACAACCTTATTAAAAAGTGAGCAAAGTACATGAACAGACACTTTTTCAAAGAAGACATACACATGGCCAACAAGCATATGAAAAAAATGCCATCCTAAGGAAAAAGAACAAAACCAGGGGCATCACATGACCCAACTTCAAACTATACTACAAGGCTACAGTAGCCAAAACAGCATGGCACTAGTACAAAAACAGACACATAGACTGATGGAACAGAATAAAGAACCCAGAAATAAGGCCACACACCTATATATATCTGATCTTCAGCAAACCTGACAAAAACAAGCAATGGGGAAAGCATTACCTATTCAATAAATGGTGCTGAGATAACTGGCTAGCCAGCCATATGCAGAAGATTGAAGCTGGACCCCAAAAGCTTCACCTCCAAAATAACACATACTGCTTCTTCTCCAGTCCATTTTATAGAGCTAGTTCATGGTTCCACCTAGTTGCAAGGGGACAGGGAAATATGGAGAGTCGGAGTAATGTTTGAGCACCACAATTTTGTTCCACATGATATACTAATTTTTAATTTATGATGAAATAGTAGTATTTAAATGCATTGATCTCTTGACATGTTCCAGACATCATGATCTGCTTTGTATATATATCATCTCATTTCATCTTTATGGTTCTCCTATAAGAGATACACAGTTCTTATTATCTCCTTTATATAGGTGACATACTGAGGTTTGGAGAGATTAAATAACTGAGCCAAGGTCACACTGCAAAAGGTGACAGAACTAGGATTGAAGCTAAGCCACATGATCACACAGCTCACATTTATAATAACTGATTTGACTGCATTGATGAAAGAGAGATAATTCTGCCTTGGAGTTTGGGATCAGAGGCAGCTATGCAGAAGAAAGAATGAATTCATTCCCTTAGCTCAAAAAGTAAGGAAAAAGATCCCCAGATCACTCTAGTTGTAAGACAAATGGTATTGTGTTAAAAAAAAAAAAAAAAAAAAAGAAAGAAAGAAAAAAAAAATCCTGGGAATATCACTAGATATTTGAGAAAACCTAGATATGAGAAAGTTTGCATGAAGTCCTAACATTGCCTTAGCTAGAGATTTTAGTGAGGCTTTTATTTTTGCTGCTTAACATGGCTATGGCACTTCTGATTTGATGATTGGAGGCTCTTCCCTCAAAGCTTCCATTTCGCCATGTCTTCATAAGCATTCCCAGCCCAAATGCAAACTGTTCTCTGCTGTCTTCAGTTAGGATCAGATGGGGAGGGCCAACATGGGATCAGGAGCCTCCCGAGATAGCCACTGCCAGGATGCTAATTGTTTCTCCTGAGACTGGTCGCTGTCACTGCCTTGATATTTGTAAGAGCACAGCCTAGATTCTGTTTCACAGCATAGAGTCCCACAGGTGGGGAAAGAGTTTCTCTAGCATGATTCTTTTCTGGATGTGGATTTCCAGTCAATGGTCTGGACTTGAAGGTTTTCCATACACTCTTTGTATCCTCAATTTGTCTGTTCCTAGGACAAAAGTAAGTATCAAAAAAAAAAAAAAAATCCTCACAATCATACCCAGTTAGAATTGCAAGGGGTGCTAAAAGGTCTAATCATTTTTCTTTATGAACAAATACACAAAAGGAAAATAAAACCTTGAGCAGTTACAGTCTACCATAGACAACCTGCAGGCTAGCTGTCTTCTCTGACTCCTTGTCCACTGCTCTTTCCACTCTACTAAACTGCTCTACAGCACCCAGATTTCCACACTCGTTACCCTCTGATGTCTTGTATAAATGGTTGGGGTGATGGTTACACTCAAAAGGGAGACCACACTTCCTAATTTGCTTTTATTTAGAATGTGCTATAAGCATAGCAGTGCAAAGATCTTACCTCCCTTTCTGAACTGCAGGAGTTGTAACACTTTCAACATCTATTTGAGGATATCAAATATTAGGTTATTTACTTTAGAAACATTAAAGTTTGGAAACTCAATATCGTTGGCTGCTTATACTGCAGTAACCAAGAAGAGATGCGACGAGCTATAAAAAGTAATGGCTCAGATTGCCTAATTAAAATTGTTAGTATCTTTTATAATTTTCAAAGAACTTTCAAATTCATTGTCACATAAGGGCAGAATAGCATATGAGACAGATGGGGAATGATGTTCACCTTGGCTAGTCTCAACAAGGGCTATACCATCACCTGCCTTGCATATGAAAGATTATTAAAGCAAAAGAAATGACTATGACTCAAGACTGCAGATTCAGAAGGTCTCTTGAATTGAAAGGGCCTCTCGGAACTATAAACATGGCAACACAGTAACCTGATCCACCACTGGAGGTGAGTATCACCAGATACGCTATGTAATACAGCAGGAGATCTGTGACTTGATTAAAGGCATGGAGTTTCGAGAGGAGAACAAAAGTGACTTTTTCGATCTTCCCCTATTCTCCCTCCCCACAAATAATGCAAAGACATAGGTGATGGTGGGAGATGAAAACATCAGCCCATAAGAAAAAACAACAAGATTGTGAGATGAAAACACCTAAAGCTTTGCTTCAACCTTTTGAAAACTGCTCCTTTGGTTTTTGAGTTACTGAGTGACACCAACATATCAGTACGAATGTGCGTCACAGATCTTGCAGTTTCCTTTAGAGGCCAATGAAGCACCCAATTAAGGGCCCTCATAAATTAGGCAGAAAAGTGTGGGTGTCCCTAGAGAAGGGCCCTGAATTTTTGCATGTTTTCAGCTATTAGGAACAGATTGTTAAGGTGTCTATGAGAGATGGGAATTGCATGTGACAGGACTTGTCAAAATCATATACCAAAGAATGATCAAATATTTCCTGTATTTCGCTTCCTGTTGAGTAAGATTTTTGTGTAAACAAGAGGGTTTTAAAGATATGGTAAGAAGTGAAAAGAGTGCTGTGTGATTTAGTGTAATAGAGTATACTATACACTACAAAAGCTGAAATGTGCCCCAGAGATATGATACAGACCACTGTGGCAGCCATGGTCGGCAGAGACATTCCAGTACCCACACTGCTTCTGCATTAATGGCCTCACTCAACCCACCCCTACCCAGAATCTGGTCCAGCGTCTTGCACACAGACTCCTGCACTGGACAGGAAGCTGACATGTGAGCACGAGACCTGGACACACTTCAGTTCCCATGAGAGTGTTCAATTAGCATAATTTTGTGTTTTTTCATCTCATAGGTACCTCTCAGGATAATTCCCAAATGACTTTGATGGATAATGTTTCAGAAGTGACAGAATTCGTTCTCGTGGGGTTAACAGATGTCCTAGAACTTCAGATCCCTTTATTTATCATCTTTACTCTCATTTATCTCATCACTCTGGTTGGGAACTTTGGGATGATCATGTTGATTCTGTTGGACTCCCGGCTCCACACTCCCATGTACTTTTTCCTCGGCAACCTCTCTATGGTGGACTGTGTTTATACCTCGGCTGTCACTCCCAAGGTAATGCTGAAGTTTCTCACGGGAAATAAGATCATATCCTATAATGCATGTGCCACCCAGATGTTCTTCTTTGCAGCCTTTGCCACTATTGAAAGTTTCCTCCTGGCCTCAATGGCTTTTGACCGTCATGCCGCGGTGTGTAAGCCCCTGCATTATACCACAACCATGACAAATACTATGTGTGTCCTGCTAGTCACTGGCTCCTACATCTGTGGACTCTTTCAATCCTCCATTCATGTTACTTTTACTTTCCATCTCTCCTTCTGTCATTCTAATGTGGTTAATCACTTTTTCTGTGACATTCCACCACTCTTAGCTCTTTCTTGCTCTGATATTTACACAAATGAGATTGTGCTCTTCGTATTGGCAGCATTTAACATCTTTTTCACTCTCTTGATCATCTTGAACTCTTATGTTTTTATTTTTATTGCTATCCTAAGGATGCATTCAGTTGAGGGACAAAAGAAGGCCTTCTCCACCTGTGCCTATCACCTCACTACTGTTTCCATCTTCTATGGAACAATCACCTTTATGTACTTACAGCCAAGATCTAGTCATTCCATGGACACAGACAAAATCTCATCTGTGTTCTACACCATGGTCATCCCCATGCTTAACCCTCTAGTCTATTGTCTGAGGAACAAGGAAGTCAAGAGTGCATTCAGGGTGGTTATTGGAAAAGCAAAGTCTTCATTGGGCTTAAGCCATTAATTATAAATTGTTTGCAAACCATGTTGAAATTTCACTGGATCGCCAGTGTCTAATAGTTTATTTTCATTATTTCTTGTCTTTAATTTTTCTGAGCACTTCCTTCACACATGAGATCTGTTCTATTCAAATTTTGGGAATATGATTAGGTTAGAGAAAATTTGGATGTCTTTTACCAGAAATAAAATGCCACTTCTATTTTAATATCAAAATTATAATCCTAGATAGTATAGAATTTAACACTACATCACACTATCAGTGTAAAGTGCTTTGCAGGTAAACCTCATAGGTGTATAATACCAGAATGGTATTCTCAATTCCTAGAATTCAAAACAACCCCATGATTCTTGTACACAGCAAGGAGTCATTGTTCTTAGAAACTAGTGCAGCTGTGAATCACCCTGAGAGATTATCAAAAGACAGAATCCTAGGATCTAACCCAGATAATCTCATTTAGGACATCTGTGGTGAATCCAGAAGTTCATAGTAGTATCTTCCACTATCCACGTCTATCTGGATCCTGAGCTTAAAAATTGCAAGAGTTCCAGTGGTGAATTTGGATAATTAGGAATACGGTATAATCTAAATGTATTTAGTTCCTGAATTTCAAAGATCAAAAACAGAGTTCAGAGGGCAAGAATCAGTCCAAAAACATATTTGTATCTCTTTCTTATCTGAATTCTAGACAGAAGGTTAACCATGTCTAACACTTGGACAGCAACATTTCCTGTCATATATGCTTCTGTAAATTTTTAACAAAAATAAAAAATGAATTTATAAAACTGGAAATTAATGTGTGGATTATTTCTGTGAATGGAAGCATTGAGAAGAGAAAAATGAACTCATGCTATTCCCCAAACTATTAACTGTGACTTTGACATCTAACAAGACACTGAACTCAAGATCAACAGTGAGGGGACATCTTTTCAGGGGGGATACAGGGAAATGAAATAATATCATTGGTCACCAAGAGGGGTTCAATCAGGCACAGTCAAAATCACAGCCAAGATGGAGTCATCTGTAAGTTAAAAAATGATCTCTAGAACTGGCAACTAGAGGGAGTTGTGCACTCCTGTGGACTGGCATCAACTAATATATCACCTTCTAATTCTTCACCAAGCTTGGTTTTCCATGCTATCGAAGTCATTAAATGCCCGTTCAATGAAAAAATAAAATAAATTGAAATGATTAAATAATTATATAAATGAATGAGGGAATATATGAGTGGATGATAATATGGGTGAGGAAATGAATGAGTATGTGAGTGAGAGGAAGTGGAACTGCAATGGAAAAGAGTGAATCAGCAGCAAACTGGATCCCTAATGGCTAATCACAGAATTCAAGAGCTACTTGTTCTATGTGGCCAGAAAGAGGACACCTCTCAGATCACAAATACGTTCAAATTGTAGAAATCTTTCTGTGCTTCAGTCACCCTGTCAGTAAAACGTGCATTGCAATAGTACTTACTTGATAGGATTGGGGTGATACTTAATGAGATAGTATGTTTTAGTCGCTTTATTGGAAATAAATAAATGCAACATATTTTCATTATACTTTTAGCAAAAGCAATAGAGAGAACCGGATCATCCTACCTCTCTGTTCCTCTCCCATTACAGAACTGCCTCAACTTTTTTCTCTGTTTCTTTGGGTTCTTAACCTGTGCTCATATTCAACCTCCACCTAGAGACATTTTCCTGAAGCCAAGGACCTTACAGATAAACCACGACAAGGACAGATTTCCCTGTCTGGCTTTGTTTAATCTGATCAGTAAAACAATGTTTAACATTGTGACCTCTGCTGCAGATTCCTCTCATTCTTCTCTGTTTAAGTTGTCCAGGAAATGTGTTAAATAAGGAAGACTTTCACGCCCTTCTCAACAGAGGCACTAAAATGCAAATGACAATTAAAAAAAAACTTCAGGCCGGGTGCAGTGGCTCATGCCTGTAATCCCAGCAGTTTGAGAGGCTGAGGTGGGCAGATCACGAGGTCAGAAGATTGAGACCATCCTGGCCAACATGATGAAACCCCGTCTCTATAAAAAAATACAAAAATTAGCTGGGCATGGTTGTCCACGCCTGTAATTCCAGCTAGTTGGGAGGCTGGGGCAGTAGAATCACTTGAACCTGGGAAGCAGAGGTTGCAGTGTGCCAAGATCAAGCCACTACACTCCAGCCTGGCGACAGAGCGAGACTCTGTCTCAAAAAAAAAAAAAAAAAACAAACAAACAATTCAAATAATGAGATTCATTATATTCTTGGGACATCTGTCCCCAAAACGCATGCACATACCATATAGCCTCTTTACCTCTTTAGTCCTTTCTAATGTTCTAGGAGTCAGATTTACTTTGCAATAACATATGTACATTTTGTTAGTAGCTTTCTCAAGACAGTGTTATTGTTAAGAAAGTGAGGGAAGGGTAAAAGCAGAGGAAGCATAGAGTAGCAAAGATATTGAGTACATGTAGGTATAAGAGAATATCATAAAGTCATATCATAAGTGGATTTGCTTCTTTTATAATACGAAATCCATTTCCATAAAGTTGTTGATGACTCCATCAAGTAAAGTTTATTCCAATTTCAAATTCAATCATGAGTGTATGTGTCAGCATCATTATACAGGCAAACACTCCTGAACTTATTGATTGGGTTAAACTTTATTGATTGGAAGGTTAGAACATTTTAAACCCAATAAAGGTAATCTGCTGTGTAATATGTCAATATTTTCTATAAGGGCCAAATTAAATTTCATCAGTAAGTGGCCCATTAAGCAAATGAAAAGAAAGTAAGGGGAAAATGTCTTCTTCCACTACTCTAAATACATGGGAATTATCTACCATGTATTTAAAAATAAATACTTTGGTGCAACACTATATATACAAATATCTGTAGTCCAGAAAGCACAGGAATCCTCAATGATGAGTGAGATATGAGCCTGTAATCTACTGAGCTCTGGGAATGCAACAAAATGTTGAGCCCTTGATAGAAACATCCCTGAGGACTAATGAACAAACATGTTCAGTAAGTGTCAGTAATAGACTACCTTCAAAAAATAGGAAATCTATATGTGATTCCTTCCTGTAACTGGAAGCTAAGTTAAATCTCTTAATACCAACTTGGTTTATCTCCATAACCAGTCCTCACGCCTTCCTCATTTGCTTGATGAACAACAGGATCAAACCATCACTGCCAAAACTCTGATACACTAATATAAGATCTGTGAATATTAGGAATTTTGGCCATTGAAACTACAAAACCAATTGACACAGAGAGAGAGAGTGCTTATTCAATAAAGAGAAAACAAAGTACACCAAAAAAAAAAAAAAGAGAGAGAGAGATCTTAAATAAATAGGGGTATATTAAATGTAGGGGAATCTGAATCTCAATAATAAAACACAGTCAAGAAACTCAATAAACATAAATAAGACCCACAAAAAAATAAATATTGGTACAAAGGGAAAATAAATCATAGTACAAGACATAAACTTTAAAATAAGCATACTTAAAATACCCACAAGTTATTAAGTCAGTACATCCAGAAAATCAGAGCAAGAAACAAATAAAACAAAAAATAAGTGGCTACCAATCAGCATAGGAAATATGAAGAGGAAACACATAAGAAGACTTGAAAATAAAATTTATTTTATCAAAAATGTTGCAAAATTCTTCAGTGAATAGCACATATATAAACATAGACAAAACTGAATTCAGAAGTAGCATATAGATGTTAGAACTTTAAAAATATTCAAAATACCACTTAGAAAGGAAAAAGATGAAAAATATTAGAGTTGGTTTAAGAGATACACAGGCTACATTGAGAAACTGTAAACTCTCTTCCCTCTCATTTTCCCTTTCCCAGCTTGGGACCCTCAGTGGATATCAGCTATGAATGGAGAAAATTGCAGGTATCTGACTGGAGCTACACTCCGGTTGAACAAAATGATGTCCATGTGGATACATCTAATAAAATATGTTATACCAATATCTACTAGGAATTTCAGAAAGAAACAACAAATTAAACAGGAGAAAATAAACATCAAAATATAAAATTAAGAAGTTGGTAAATTGAAGAAATTTATAAGTCACACCAATTTCTGAAAGGGATACATTTTTTAAATCTTTATTTGATCATATTGTTGTGAAATTGGAAAATCAAGAAGAAAACATTTTTAGATGCCAGGGAGATAAACATACAAAGCAATAATAATCAGACTGAAAACAGACTTCTCAGAAAAACCATAAAAGCCAGCAGACAGTGGATTAATATTTTTCAAGGGTTGAGTAAAATTTAATATCACTGCAGATTTTTATACTCAGATAAAGTATAATTCCTGTGTGATGACAAAATGAGGATATCTTCAGATGTATGAAGATTGAAAGTCACTTTACTATTCACAGGTGCTGAAGTATAAAGAGGGTATTTTAGCAAGGGTGAAGAGAGGCAATTTATCTGATTGTGGATTTGGGAAGAAAGAATGAAGCCTTCCCTGTTCATGTGTTTCTGTCTCTTTTTGCTGTCCCTATCTCAGCAAGGGAACCTTCTGGTTTGGCTATGTTCTCATCCAAATTTAACCTTGAATTGTGGCTCCCATTATCCCCACATATCACGGGAGGGACCAGGTGGAAGGTAATTGAATCATGGGGGTGGGAAATTTTTTTGTGCTCTTCTTATGATAGTGAATAAATCTCACAAGATCTGATGCTTTTATAAATGTGAGTTCCCCTGCACACGCCCTCTTGCCTGCCACCATGTAAGATGTGCCTTTGCTCCTCCTTCACCTTCTGCCATAATTGAAAGGCCTCCCCAGCCATGTGCAACTGTGAGTCCATTAAATCTTTTTCTTTATAAATTACCCAGTCTCTGGTATGTCTTTATTAGCAGAATGAGAATGTGAGAGGTAAAGCCAGCTGGACTTCTGGGTCAGGTGGGGACTTCGAGAACTTTTCTGTCTTACAAGAGGATTTTAAAATGTACCAATCAGCACTCTATAGCTAGGATTGTAAAACGCACCAATCAGTGCTCTGTGGCTAGCTAGAGCTTTGTAAAATGTGTCAATCAGTGCTCTGTAAAAACTCACCAATCAGCACTCTGTGGTTTGCTAGAGGTTTGCAAAATGGACCAATCAGCACTCTGTAAAATGGACCAATCAGTGCTCTGTAAAATGGACCAATCAGCAGGATGTGGGAAGGGAAAAATAAGGGAATAAAAGCTAGTCATCCCAGCCAGCAGTGGTAACCTGCTTGGGTCCCCTTCTACGCTGTGGAAGCTTTGTTCTTTCCCTCTTCACAATAAATCTTGGTGCCACTCACTCTTTGGGTCAGTGCCAGCTTTAAGAGCTGTAACACCATGAAGGTCTGTGGCTTCATTCTTGAATTCAGTGAGACCACGAACCCATCGGAAGGAACCTACTCCGGACACATGGTGACCATGAAGGGACTATCACCAAGCAGTGAGTACCATTGGACCCCTTCCGCTTGCTATTCTGTCCTGTTTTTCCTTAGAATTCAGGGGCTAAACACCAGGCAGCTGTTAGCCATTTAAAAGCGACTAGCGCAGCCCTCGGATTAAAGACACAGGTGTCAGGCTTTCTGGGAACGGGCTCTCTAACAACCCCTGACTCTTTAGAGTTGGGAGCATTGGTTTGCGTGCAACTGGCTTCCTCTTTTCCGGTACTCCTGGACTGAGCCGAGAGTCAACAGAGGAAAGCCATTCAGCTCCAGGGTCCTGACAAAACATTGGTTGACCCTGCAGCCATTAGCAGAACTCTCAAAGTCACGTCGCCCAAGCGAGACTTGCCTATCTACCCTGACCATTGCCTCCTGGATCCTAACAGTTGTCAGACAAATTTCCTCCTGCCTTTCTTCTCTGAGGCTAGTCCCACTTCTAAGAACCACTCCCTGTCTCTGGTGCTTTTCTAGTTTCTCCTATTAAGAATGACTTCTAGTATAAATTTCAGGACTTTATTCCTTTCTTTAGGCACCCATTCTCACCAATCAGAAAGACATAATTTTTGCCCAAAGCACCATTGGAGGGGGACACTATCTGGAATTTTAGGATCCCTCCTCAGCCTAGCAGGCCTAACAAAAGTTATTCCTGAAACTAGGATATGGGGAGCCTCAGAAATGATATCCTTCCTATCCATATGATAAGAAGTGAGAACAAAAGCTGTCACTCTTCCAACCCTGGATATCCCTTCCTTCCCTCAAGATATGGCCCTCCGCTCCATTTTGAAGCATATCATCTTTATAGGACAGGGGTAAGGTCCCAATACTAACAGGATAAAACACTTAGGACTCTAACGGATTTTTGAGAATGCATTGGTAAGGGTCACTAAATCCGATTTTTCTCAGTCCTCTTTGTGGTCTAAGAGGAAAGGCAAGGATGCAAGTTTTTGAGACTGCATCAGTAAGGGCCACTAAATCTGACCTTTCTCAGTCCTCTTTGTGGTCAAGGAGGAAAACTAGTGTTTCTGCTACTGCATCAGTGAGCGTAACTATTCCAATCAGCAGGGTCCAGGGACCTTGGGCAAGAGGAGGATCTGCTGCCACATCAGTGAGCACAACTATTCTGATCAGCAGGATCCAGAGACCATTGCAGGTTCTTGGGCAGGGCGGGAAAAAACAAACCAAAACCATGGTTTTTTTTTTTTTTTTTTTTTTTTTTTTTTTATGGGAAACACTCAGGCATAAACAGGCTTATCCCTGAAATGCATCCTAAGCCATTGGGACTAATGTGACCCGCAAACCCTGAAAAAGAGGCAGCTCATTTTTTTCTGCACTACAGCCTGGTCGCAATATTCTCTCTCTGATGGGGAAAAAATGGCCACCTAAGGGAAGTATAAATTACAATACTATCCTGTAGCTTGACCTTTTCTGTAAGAGGGAAGGCAAATGGAGTGAAATACCTTATGTCCAAGCTTTCTTTTTATTGAAGGATAATCCACAACTATGCAAAGCTTACAATTTACATCCCACAAGAGAACCTCTCAACTTACCTCCACATCCTAGCCTCCCTACAGTTCCCCTTCCTATTGATAAGGCTTCTCTAATCCCCCCACCCAGAAGGAAATAAGAAAAGAAATCTCCAAAGGACCACAAAAACCCCCGGGGCTATCGGTAGCATCCCCTTCAAGCTGTAGGGGAAGGGCAATTTGGCCCAACCTGGGTACATGTCCCCTTCTCCCTTTCTGATTTAAAACAGATCATGGTAGACCTGGGAAATTTTTCAGATGATCCCGATAGGTACATAGATGTCCCAGGTATAGGGCAAACCTTTGACCTCACCTGGAGAGATGTCATGTTATTGTTAGATAAAACTCTGGCCTTTAATGAAAAGAATGTGACCCAAGAGTTTGGAGATACCTGGTATCTTAGTCAAGTAAATGATAGAATGACAGCTGAAAAAAAGGGACACATTCCCTACCAGTCAGCAAGCCATCCCAGTATGGATCCCCACTGGGACCTCAACTCAGATCACGGGCACTGGAGTCACAAACATCTGTTGACCTGTATTCTAGAAGGACGAAGAAGAATTAAGGAAAAGCCCATGAATTGTTCAATGATGTCCACCATAACTCAGGGAAAGGAAGAAAATCCTTCCGCCTTCCTCAAGCAGCTCTGGGAGACCTTAAGAAAATATACTCCCCTGTCACCCAACTCCCTTGAGGGCTCATTGATCCTAAAAGATAAGTTTATTACCCAATCAGCAAGTGTGCTTATCTAATCCTAAAAGCCCATGCTCTAATATGGAAAGAAAGAGAGTTCCTAACCTCTGGCGGAACTGCCATTAAATACCACAAGGAAATCATGGAGTTATTGTACAAAGTGGAAAAACCCAAGGAGGTGGCAGTCTTACGCTGCTGAACCCATCAAAAAGGGAAAGGAGAGGGGAGAACAGCAGTATAAGGGACTGGCAGAGGCATGGAAAGGCCAGCAAAAAGGAAAGAGAGAAAGAGAGACAAAAAGTCAAAGAGAGGAGACAGAGAGAGGAAGAGCAGAGAGACAAAGAAGGAGTCAAAGAGAGACAGGAAGAGACAGAGAGACAGAAAGAGGAGAGAAAGAGAGACAGAGCCAAACAAAAGGAAAGAGAAAGAGAGAGAGATAAAAGTAGTAAAGAAACCACATACTCTCAAAGGATTTCTCATACAGTTTGCAAGAAAGAACAAAATCTATCTTTATTCTACAATCCCAAATAGACTCTTTGGCAGCAGTGATTCTCCAAAACCGCTGAGGCCAAGACCTTCTCACTGGACTCTGCACCTTCTTGGGGGCAGAATGTTGTTTTTACACTAACCAGTCAGGGATAGTAAGAGATGCCACTCAGCATTTACCGGAAAATGCTTCTGAAATCAGACAATGACTTTCAAACTCTTATACCAACCTCTGGAATTGAGTGACATGGCTTCTGCCCTTTCTAGGTCCCGTGACAGCCATCTTGCTATTATTCACCTTTGGGCCCTGGTTTTTAACCTCCTTGTCAAATTTGTTTCCTCCAGGATTGAGACCACCAAGCTATAGATAGTCTTATAAATGGAACCCCAAATGAGCTCAAATCACAACTTCTACCGAGGACCCCTGGATCGACCCACTGGCCCTTTGACTGGCAGAGAGAGTTCCCCTCTTGAGGACACTACCACTGCAGGGCCCCTTCTTTGCCTCTTTCCAGCAGGAAGTAGCTAGAACAGTCATCACCCAATTCCCAACAGCAGTTGGGTGTCCTGTTTAGAGTGGGGATTGAGAGGTGAAGCCAGCTGGACTTCTGGGTCATGTGAAGGCTTGGAGAACTTTTCTGTCTTATAAGAGGATTGTAAAATGCACCAATCAGCATTCTGTAGCTAGGATTGTAAAATGTACCAATCAGCACTCTGAGGCTAGCTAGAGGTTTGTAAAATGGACCAATCAGCAGGATGTGGGCAGGGACAAACAAGGGAATAAAAGTTGGCCAGACCTGCCAGCAGCGGCAACTCACTCGGGTCCCCTTCCACACTGTGGAAGCTTTGTTCTTTCGCTCTTCACAGTAAATCTTGCTGCTGCTCACTCTTTGGGTCCGTGCCACCTTTAAGAGCTACAACACTCCCCACAAAGGTCTACAGGTTCATTCTTGATGTCAGCGAGACCACAAACCCACCGGAAGGAACCAACTCTGGACACAAATGGACTAATACACTTCCATTATGTTTTCTTTATGTGAAAGGAGTAATAGAGAACAGTTAGCTTCTGCAAAGGGAAAGCCTACAATCTGGGAATGTATATTATATTGGATTCCCTCAGTAGCAATTCCAAAGTTAAGGATTTGAGTTTAATAGTTTATTTTAGAGGTAATAACAGAAATAACTGGTAAGGAAATGGGACAGCAACATAGGGAAGATAGGAAAACCAATACAGTGTTGTATTACAAAGTAGATTATATATCTGGAGAAGAGGGGCTCAATCTTGCTGGGATCCATGGGAGACTATATAAAACAGGTTTCAGGACAATACCATCTGAGAAGTGAGAAATCTGTGATATTTATTCCTTAGCTTCCCTCTGCCCTTTGTTGACAGTGGCATCAGAACAATTAACTCCCCAGCAATTTTGGTCTGGCTTACTCATGGACTAAGAGTGCTTTTCAACCACAAATATAAACACTCAGGTCAAGAGTGCAGATGCTTTCATCAATAAGGCTTAGCATGAACAAGGACAATGAGCACTGAGAGGCTGTAGGTAGAGTACCAAGAGTATCTGCTAAAGGAGGATAAATTCACTTCGGAGAAGACAATATTACCAAGTACATCTGTTTACAGATCCAAGCCAAGTTTGTAAATTGTCTTTACTGATAGTAAGTAATTACTTATTACTTTATTAATTAGCAATTGGCTTTATTAGTAAGCAAGTTGATTTTAATTGTCATCTTTCTGACCTCTGTAACCTATTTATCAATAGGTTGTAAAGTCAGGACATATAAAAAGCAGTATTGTTTATTAATCACTTAAAATTTTTGGCAACCTAAAAATTTCATCATAACATCTAAAAAAAATTGAAAGTAGAAAAAAATAAGAAATCATGACAAATAGAAAACATAAAATGAATTTTTAGAAATAAATCTCAAATATGAGTAATGACAAGAGTATAAATAGATTAAAGTCAGATCTCATTGTTAGAGTAAGTACATAGGCAGATACAAGCAGAGCCGGATAGGGACCCAAAGGATGTCAGGTGATTGTCAAGCAGCTGGTGACACGGGAGGGAAAATTTCCTAAGATCCATGAGACATCTAGAGCTTGTGGGCAACAACTTCCCAAGAACAATTTTAAATGTCAGAGTTTGACTTTCCTCTGGGCACCTGTCCAGGAGTGCGCAATAAGGGGGAAAGTGACAGTTTGACTGACACATGACCTTCCTCTGGGGGCGCTAGACCAGTAAGGAAAAATTGCCCTAAGAGAGCACAGGCATAACTTCAACCACAAAACGGTGCAGGCAGCCTCTCCCATATACTGGCAAATCACTGCACATGTAAGGAGGGGAAGAGATGGGGGGAAAAACAGGAAATAGTAAATTTATAAGAACTGTCAGCCAAAGGTTGAGTGGGGCACTCAATCCTTTGAGTTGCCTGTTTGGTTCCTTCCAAATGTACTTGAGTAGGTTGAATAATGGTTTCCAAAGATATCTGGGTTCTAATCCCTGGAAACTATACGAAAGTTTGAGAATGTAATTCAGTTAAGAGTTTTAAGATTGGGAGATTATTCTGGAGTAGTCAGCTGAGCCCTTAATAATCAACAGTGTTCTTATAAGAGGGAGATGAAGGGAAATTTGACTACATAGGAAGAAGGCAATGTGTCAACTGAAGCAAGACACTATGCTACTGGCTTTGAATATGAAAGACAGGGTCATGAGTCAAGGAATGCAGCCCTGGAAGCTGGAAAGGACAAGGAAACAAATTCTTCTGCAGAGAATGTGAGCATATGGCCTTACTGACAGCTGGGTTTCAACACAGTGAAACAGATTTCAAACTTCTGACCTCCAGAACATAAGGAAAAAAATTGCCTGTTGTTTTAAGCTACCAATTCTATGAAAACTTACTATAGTAGCAATGGGAAACTAATACACTTCATATGGTATACAGTTGACCCTCCATATTTTGGTTGCATGTCTGCAGATTCAACTGTGTATAAAACATATTGGGGAAAAAGAAACAATGAAAATTAACCACAACAATAAAGATAATATGAACAAAAATACATTATAACAACTATTCATGTAACATTTACACTGCATTATATATTAAAAGTAATCTAAAGATAATTCAAAATATAGCGAGAGGGTATACATAGGTTGTATGCAAATACTACACCATTTTATATAAGAGACTTGAGCATCTGAAGATTTTGGCACAGGGGTTCTAGAACAAATTCCCCACAAATACTAAGGGATCACTGTGATGAGAATGGCACTTAGTCCCCATGATACTCTTTCCCAAAGCCTACAGCCCCAGTATAATCATGTGAGAACACCAGAGGCATTCAAATCAAGGGACACTTTACAAAACCCTTTTTAGTTCTCTGCAAAATCAACAAGGTCATGAAAAACAACAAAAGGCTGAGGAACTGCCACACATCAAAGGAGACTAAGAGCCATGATGATTAAATGGAATGTGCTTTCCTGGATTGGATCCTGGAATAGAAAAAGCACATTTGTGGAAATTTTGTAGACTAGTTAACAATAATATAAGACTGTTAATTTCCAAGCTTTGACAAATATACTATGCTTATGTAACATGATAACTACATTAGGAGTGCTGAGTGAAAGATATATAGGAATTTCTATACTATCTTTGTCACCTTTCTGTAAGTCTAAATTATTCCAAAATTTAAAGTTTAATATTAAAAAGTAATAACCAACAAACACTTCAAACTATAGAAAAATAGTGTAAGTTTACTTACGAAGGCATATTTAAACAGCATTATACAAAAACTTTAAAAAGAAAGAAATGACTAAGTAAAATAATGTGGCCTAGGAAAACAACTATAACAATATTAAGAGCACATACACAAGTAAAACTTAGGGTTATGTATCAATAGGAATAAAAGGAGATGGGAATAATGAGGAAAGAGATCATTTATTAAGAGGAAACAACAGTTATAATGTAAAAATGTAGCAATGTAGTATTGAATACCTTTTAAAACTGGCAGAAATATAAGAAGAAATAATTCTACAATAAGAGTAAAGAAATTTAATTTACCTTTTTCAGGATTTGGAATATAAAGCAGAAAACTATTAACAAGGATATAAAATATGTGAGCAACACTAAGATAAAGATGATTTTACATAAGGTAAGAACCCTGAATGCAAGTAATAGAATTTCCATCTTCTTTCAATGGTGCATGTAACATTTACAAAAATAAAATGCATCCTAGGGCGACAAATTCTAAAGAATTATATATTCCAGACCTGGCTCTCTGAATGTAATAAAACAAATGTAGAATTCAACAATGAAACTGTAATCTACTCATAAATGTTTGGAAACTGGGAGTTTCTAGGTTTCGTTTCTTTAACATCCCATCTTAAATTGCTGCCAATATACATCTGCATGTTGGCAGCAATTTAAGATGGGATATTAAAACAACTTCAACAAATTTAGAATATCTACTTTTTTTAATGTTTGTCTGAAATTAAGTGTTGTGTTTTCAAAATTAACCTCCATTTGTCAGGCAATTTTTGCCCAGTGATTTGTCCTGTAAAATATTAGATCTAAATATCTTTGGATTAAAAAAATGGATTCCAGATTCATGAACATTGAATGCAGGGCTTTTCTTTTGACAGAAAGTAAAGTTCCAAATATCCTATCAAATTTGTAAGTGACAATTTTTCCCAGATGAGCAATATCAGGGTCCTCAATAACATGATAATTATAGAACACATCATAACCACAATCTTTTGGAACTCTTTTCTTTCAAGCTTTTAGCTTTTGTTTTTACCCTTTCATTTTACTTGATATTTTAAAAATATCTTGCATTTATTCTTTACGTGGAAGTACTAATATAAGTAAAAATACCAAAGATATTAGATAACTAAACAAGTCTGGCTGTCTAATTCATATCTGTAGAAAATCAGAATGAAACTGCTCTTTTTCTGTCACAGAAACACTAAGATTTTGTTCTGTATTTCAGACATTCTCTACAGAACTTTTTCCTTCAATAACCAGAGCAAGTCAGCATACAATAATGGTTGTTTATGATTAGTTTCCATATTATTGCATAATAAAGAGAATAATCTCAATCCTTTCCTGGGTTTTCAACTTTTACTATGTTATTAAGTATACTGTTTAGTTCAGCTGATTTTTTTTAAAGATAGAAGCAGTGCATTTATTTACATAATGATACAAAAGACCTTAGGTAACTACTCCAAAACAGTTCCCTGTTTTTGAACCTGCTCTTTCAATATATGCACCTTCACAATTTAGTTGATAATGTAATTCTTCACATTATCTTACAGTTTTGTACTAGTCGTGTTATTAGCAATGGAGATGAAAGAAAAATATTTTCTTCTTAACACCATTATGGTCAAATTGTAAATATACTAAAATAATATCTATCATCAACATCTGGGCATGCGTCAAGTTGCAATGCAAAATAATTTACTGGCATTATTTGTTTTATAAGTTGGTATTCCATATTATTATACAGTTTGTGAATATATAAAGATCTGCTGTCACTGAAAAGTGATACCTGAGCCACAGATTCACCCATTTCCAAACAAATATCTCTAATACAGTCATTACATAATATATCAACAATTGTATATATTGCTTTTTGTCTTGGCAAATATTAGTCCTCTATGAAAATCCCACAGAAGATTAATATTCACAAGTAAAATATTGAACATCTGCTCTGTCAGCTTTTTAATCTGGTATTTTCTCTTTCAAATTTTTTGTTTTGAAATTATTACTTTGCATTTTATATGTAAACATTGCTTAAATTTTGATGATTTCCTTAAACAGTTCATCTCTGCAAATAACACACTATGGTTTTTAAGCACTTCAACATTAATTATGATCACAAAATTGAACTCTACATATAAGGGATCATGTTTCTGAGTAAAACTACAGTGAACTCTTTTTGTCTCTATTTCTTTGGAATCACATCCATTGTTACCATTTGCATTCATCCATTTTCACCCTGCTGATAGACATACCCGAGACTGGACAATTTACAAAAGTAAGAATTTTATTGAAGTTACAGTTCCACATGGCTGGGGATGCCGCAAAATCATGGTAGAAGGCAAGAGGGGCAAGTCATATCTTACATGGATGGCAGCAGGCAAAGAAAGTACTTGTGCAGAGAAACTCCCATTTTTAAAACCATCAGATCTTGTGAGACCCATTCCCTATCATGAGAACAGCATGGGAAAGACCCATCCCCGTGATTCAATCATCTCCCACCAGGTCCCTTCTACAACAAGTGGGAATTATGGGAGCTACAAGATGAGATTTGGGTGGGGACACAGAGTCAAACCATATCATTTGGCCCATGGTCCCTCCCAAATCTCATATCTTAACATTTCAAAACCAATCATGCTTCCCAATAGTCCTCCAAAGTCTCAACTCATTTCAGCATTAACTCAAAGGTCTACAGTCCAAAGTCTCATCTAAGACAAGGCAAGTCCCTTCCACCTATGAGACTGTAAAATCAAAAGCAAGCTAGTTATTTCCTAGATACAATGGCGGTACAGGCATTGGTTAAATACAACCATTTCAAATGGGAGAAATTGGCCAAAACAAAGGTGCTATAGGCCCCATGCAAGTCCAAAATCCAGCAGGGCAGTCAAATCATGAAGTGCCTGAATGATCTCCTTTGACTCCATACCTCACATCCAGGTCACACTGATGCAAGGGTGGGTTCCCATGGTCTTGGGCAGCTCTGCCTCTGTGGCTTTGCAGGGTACAGCCTCCCTCCCAGCTGCCTTCACTGGTTGGCTTTGAGTGTCTTCAGCTTTTTCAGGCCCACAGTGCAAGTTGTCAGTGGATCTACCATTCTGAGGTCTGGAGAATGATGGCCCTCTTCTCACAGCTCCACTGGGTGGTGCTCCAGTAGAGATTCTGTGTGGGGGCTCCAACCCCACATTTTCCTTCCCCACTGCCCTAGCAAAGGTTCTCCATGAGAGCCCCACCCCTGCAGCAAACTTCTGCCTGGACAATCAGGCATTTCCATACATCCTCTGAAATCTAGGCAGAGGTTTCCAAACCTCAATTCTTGACTTCTGTGCACTGGAAGGCTCAACACCATGTGGAAGCTGCCAAGGCTTGAGGCTTGCACTCTTTAAAGCCACAGCCCAAGCTCTACGTTGGCCCCTTTCAGTCACAGCAGGAGCAGCTGGGATGCAGGGCACCAAGTCTTTACACTGGACAAGGCACAGGGACTCTGGGCCTGGCCCAAGAAACCCCTTTTTCCTTCTAGGCCTCTAGGTCTGTAAAAGTAGGGGCTGCTGTGAAGACCCCTGACATGCCCTGGAGACATTTTCCCCATAGTCTTGGGATCCTCGTTACTTATGCAAATATCTGCAGCTGGCTTGAATTTCTCCTCAGAAAATGGGATTTTCTTTTCTATTGTCAGGTTACAAATTTTCTGAATTTTTATGCTCTGTTTCTCTTATAAAACTGTGTGCCTTTAACAGCACCCAAGTCCACCTCTTGAATGTTTTGCTGCTTAGAAATTTCTTCCACCAGATACCCTAAATCATCTCTCTCAAGTTCAGTTTCACAAATCACTAGGGCAGGGGCAAAATGCCACCAATATCTTTGCTAAAACATAGCAAGAGTCACCATTGCTCCAGTTCCCAACAAGTTCTTCATCTCCATCTGAGACCACCTCAGTCTGGATTTCATTGTCCATATTATTATCAGCATTTTGGTCAAAGCCATTCAACAAGTCTGTATGGAGTTCCAGACTGTCCCACATTTTCCTGTCTTCTTCTGAGCCCTCCAAACTGTTCTAACTTCTGCCTGTTACCCAGTTCCAAAGTCAGTTCCACATTTTCAGGTATCTTTCCAGCAGCGCTCCACTCTACTGGTACCAATTCACTGTATTAATCCATTTTCACACTGCTGATAAAGACATACCCAAGACGGGGCAATTTATGAAAGAAACAGATTTGTTGGACCTCAGTTCCACATGGCCGGGGAGGCCTCATAATCATGGCAGAAGGCAAGGAGGAACAAGTCACATCGTAGGTGGATGGCAGCAGGCAAAGAGAGTTCTTCACTTCTGCAGAGAAACTCTTTCTTTTAAAACCATCAGATCTCGTGAGACCCATTCGCTGTCACAAGAACAGCACAGGAAATACCACCCCATCTCCCACCGGGTCACTCCCACAACACGTGGGAATTATGGGAGCTCCAAGATGGAGTTTAGGTGTGGACAGACAGCCAAACCATATCACCATTTCTTTACTACTATGTAGTGTTCAGAAAATATATAACTATTTTTGACAAAAATATCCAATGATTTATTCTGGTCATATCTAAATTAGACTTTAAAATAAATGATAAATTTATGTTTAATTCTAGAAAGTTTGAATTTTGGCTTTCAATGTCTAGTTTATAATCTAGCTCAAATTTTACAATGTTTAAAATATTGAACATGTTTACAATATTGAACCTCCAACCCATGACCATCTATTTTCAGCCGGCAAAAATGGCCTGGACATGACACAAGAAACACTAACTACAAAGGAATAATTAAATAAATTATAAATTTTACATAACCAGCATTAAAATGTGCATATATTAAAAGACAACATAAGAAAATAAATACATAAATCAACACTGGGGGAAATATAAGTTCTGAAAATGAACTTATACCAGAATATGTAGAGAATATTGATAAGTAGTTAATGAAAAGATAAACAGCATACTTTTTTAAAATCGCAAAACATTGACCAGATACTTTGCAAAGAAAGACATACTCATGCCCCATATTTCCATTAAAAAAATTTTCAACATTATTATTCAGGGAAATAAAAATTAAAACCACAATGATAATGTGATTTTAGAATGTCTAAAATTTAAAGGACTGCCAACACTAAATGCTGGCTAGAATGTGGAGCAAATGAACTCTAATACACTGATGATAAAAGTGTAAGGCAATATGAAGCTTCTTATAAAATTAAAAATCCTTTAGTTCTATGATCCAGAAATTTGACTCAGAAAGTATTTAGCTAGGACAAGTATTTAGCCAGAAATTTGACTCCAGAAAGTATTTAGCCAGGACAAATGTTTTTCCACAGAACAGATCAGTAATTTCAGTATGCTCATACAATGAAATACTGTTCAGCAATGCAAAGAGTGAACTGCAGATACATCCAACAATGTGGATAAATCTAATGAGAGAATCCAGACAACAAAGGAGTATACACTGTATGACTCAATCTGCATGAAGTTCAGTAGCAGTCAAAGCTAACCTGTAATTTCAAAGAAAAGAAAGAAAGAAAGAAAGAAAGAAGTGTTGTGTTTCAGGGCAGGTATTGACCAGCTAGGGACACAGGGGAACTTTCTGGGGCAATGAAATCTTGGTAAAGATGTAGGTTACATGAATGCAGGCATTTGTCAAATATAATTGAAACGTATACTGTATTTCACAGTATGAAAACTACACTTCAATTTTTTAAGTTAAAAAGTATATAGACTTTGCTTTTCTAATTTAGCTATAATTTTTTATTAAAAATTAAGTACTATAAAAGCAACACTTAAAAAAAATTTTAAATGCTTTAATTTTCCTTTGGGGATATACCCAGTAATGGGATTGCTGGGTCAAATCGTGCTTCTGAGACACATGCACATGTATGTTTATTGCAGCACTATTTACAATAGCAAAGTCTTGGAACCAAGTCAAATGCCCATCAATGATAGACTAGATAAAGAAAATGTGGCACATATACATCATGGAATACTATGCAGCCATAAAAAAGAATGAGTTCATGTCCTTCGAAGGGACATGGATGAAACTGGAAACCATCATCCTCAGCAAACTAACACAGGAACAGAAAAATCAAACACCTCATATTCTCACTCGCAAGTGGTAGTTCAACAATGAGAACACTTGGACACAGGGAGGTGAACATCACACACTGGGGCCTGTCAAGGGGTTGGGGGAAAGGAGAGGGAGAGCATTAGAACAGATATCTAATGCATGTGGAACTTAAAACCTAGATGACAGGTTGATGGGTGCAGCAAGCCAGCATGACACATGTATACCTATGTAACAAACCTGCATGATCAGCACAAGTATCCCAGACCTTAAAGTAAAATAAAACAAAATAAAATAAAATGCTATCTATATATATAGCATTTTTCAAAGCTGTTTATTAAAAGCTATATACACACAGGCAAAAAAACCCTCTCATTTTCTCAAATATTTGTATAATTTTAGATTACATTTGACAAGCTAACCTTAAAATATCATAC
The DNA here is from genome assembly GCF_002776525.5 of Piliocolobus tephrosceles. Lineage (NCBI taxonomy): Eukaryota > Metazoa > Chordata > Mammalia > Primates > Cercopithecidae > Piliocolobus > Piliocolobus tephrosceles. The sequence goes on from NC_045446.1 coordinate 14,751,471, forward strand.
AACTTAATGTGTTCTATGGCTCATTCCACTATCCCGTCTATGCTAGATGAGATTCATCACACAGAAGTGTGGCCACACCAGAACTGGTATATATTCAACAACATGAGAGGGAAGATTGCTGGGTCAGTGGTGTGGCAATGTCAAATGGCTCTAAAAGCTTTGAAACTTATTCTCAATTTCCATGCATATCTTTTATCAAACCAGCAACAAACATTTCCCGGATTACACTGATCCTTATGCCACCTTTTGGGTAGCAGAGTTTTAGTTGAGATCCTCATTGGAAAGTAAATGGAGAAAATATATTCTTAGAAAAGAGGAGGCTTAAGCATATGTTAGACTTCTCAATGTTTTTTGGGGAAAATGCTTAATTTTGTGGTATTCTTTTTTTTTTTTTTTTTTTTTTTTTTTTGAGACGGAGTCTCACTCTGCCACCCAGGCTGGAATGCAGTGGCCGGATCTCAGCTCACTGCAAGCTCCGCCTCCCGGGTTCACGCCATTCTCCTGCCTCAGCTTCCCGAGTAGCTGGGACTACAGGCGCCCACCACCTTGCCCGGCTAGTTTTTTGTATTTTTTTAGTGGAGACGGGGTTTCACCGTGTTAGCCAGGATGGTCTCCATCTCCTGACCTCGTGATCCGCCCGTCTCGGCCTCCCAAAGTGCTGGGATTACAGGCTTGAGCCACCGCGCCCGGCCTTTTTGTGGTATTCTTAATAGGACAAATTCTAGGATCAGTTTCTTTTATAGAGAAAATAAAATGAATGTACAGGAAACCTTCTAATTCTACTCTAAACACATTCCAATAATGGGAAAAAATAAACTTTATGTAACCACCAGAGTCAAAATAATATTAAAATTTCTGAAAACCGGAAATAGAATTGAAACCACAGTGATTACTGATGACTACATTTAGAAGACTATGGAATATTGAAAACAGAAATAGTCAATGGGGATAAGAATTTCAATCCCAGTAGAGAATGAGGAGTTAACATCCCCAGTAGTGACAGGAGACAGAAACTAGATTCCCCACAGCTAATAGAGACATATTTATAATCTGACTGATAAAAGCTGGTGATAGAAGCTGAAAGAACCGTGACTACTTAGTTGGGATGTATCCAGAAATAATGCGCTTGCTCATGGCAAAGGCAGCAAGCAAATGCACACGAATGAATAATAAACCAAGCCATACGCTTCGTGGGACCTTAAATTATAAATATAAATAGGAACATAATATTACATTATAAATATAATATTCATAAAAACAAGGACTCCTAATACAAAACTACATAACAGGGAGGGGATCTCTCCATGGACTCCAGATGGTGGTTGTCTGTGATTGTCACATGAAGAGTTGCCTACTAACTTTGTTCCAGTTTATTAACCCAGGACTTTTCTCTGAAATACGATTTCAGTTGGATTTGACTTGAGAAAAGCCACTAGGGAAATTTCTTCTCTTTGGAGGGTCATTAGTTAAAAGAGACATCATATAGGGCACAAAATTATGTGGATAAATCAGGCTAAATCAGAGAATCGCCTCTGAGTAAAAAGGGGTGTGCAGAAATGGAGGCTGGTCTTCCCATGCAGGAGACTGGTTTAGGATAATTCCGTGGTATTCTTACTTTCTTGGTATCCTTCTTTCTTTTGCTGTATCCCAAGCACAGCTTTCTGAAAACCTCCCTCTTTTCCTGCACACCAGCCTACTCTTCCCTTTTTTGTTGTTTTTTGTTTGTTTGCTTTTTTGTTTGTTTGTTTGTTTGTTTGTGAAACCAAGTCTCGCTCTGTCGCCAGGCCACAGTGCAGTGGCGCGATCTCAGCTCACTGCAACCTCCGCCTCCGGGGTTCAAGAGATTCTCCTGCCTCAGCCTCCAGGATAGCTGGGACTACAGGTGTGTGCCACCCGCCCAGCTAATTTTTGTATTTTTAGTAGAGACGGGCTTTCACAATGTTGGCCAGGATAGTCTGGATTTCTTGACCTCGTGATCCGCTTGCCTCAGCCTCCCAAAGTGCTGGGATTACAGGCGTGAGCCACTGCGCCCGGCTTTTTTGTTGTTGTTCTTGCTCTGTTCACCAAGGCTGGAGTGCACTGGCACAGTCTCGGCTCACTGCAGCCTCCTCCTCCTGAGTTCAAGAGATTCTCCTGCCTCAGCCTCCCGGGTAGCTGGGATTACAGGCGCCTGCTACCACGCCCGGCTAATTTTTGTATTTTTAGTAGAGACCGGGTTTCACCATGTTGGCCAGGACGGTATCAAACCCCTGACCTCAGGTGATCCACCTGCCTCAGCCTCCCAAAGTGCTGGGATACAGGCGTGAGCCACCGTGCCCGGCTGTCTTTTTCATTCCTATGTAGCTGTTTCAAGGTCATTACCTTCTATTCACTTGTTAAAATATTTCTAGAAGATTTTACACATCAAGAGCCCATCTATTCTTATTGCATTTTATCCTTTAAGAACGTGATATATAGGGCAGGAAAGCATTCTGAACGAGTTCCCTTAATCATCTATGGCAGAAACTTTTAGCATTTCTGAAAAAAAAGTTTGCCGGTATAAATTTTCTTTGATGGCTGATGAAATGAAGTGAATTGCAAAGAGGTTTAAGGAACAAGCTTCAGACACTTTACTGTTTAACAACGAATTGGCTCTTCTTTTTTCTGACTGATATTAACTTATACTGTTTAATACTTTATAGCAAGGGTAGGCAAGTTAAACCTAAAGTTAAAATTCAGCCTCCTTTTTACAGCCATTTAACAAAGAATATGTTTTACATTTTTAAGAAAAGAAAGAGAAAGAAAGGAGGGAGGAAGAGAGGAAAGGGAGAAAGAGAGGAAGACAAATTATGTTCAAGTAACTGATTTGGTCCATGATACCTAAAATATTTACAATCTGGCCCTTTGTAACAAAAGTTTGCCAATCTCTGCTTTCAACTGTAGGGAGCCCTTAAAGGTCTATTGAAAAAGAATTGAATAACTCAGATAACATGATGGATTGGGTATCCACACTTCCCAGATGAAAAAAATGAACCTTTATTGTGATTTACCCAATAGAGCCCAAACTCAGGTCTTCATTTTCTACATTCAATATGCTTCAGCTTAAATCTCAACTCCACCACTGACCAGCTGTTTGATCTTGGACTAGTTACCTAATCTTTTGGGACCTCAGCTCTTTATTTGCAAGAAAGACATTAAAATATTACCTGTCCCATGGTGTTGCTGTGAAGTGTAACTGAATTAACACATAAAGATAGCTTAGATACTGCCTAAATATCACGATGTAACTTATTATTATATCTGAAATGCTTTTTACAGCATCTAAAGAGACTTTTATGAAATGCTAGTTGAACTGTGTGAAAAAAACATTTCATACAGAAATAAATTTTTTTAAAAGAGTTAAATTTATACATATTTCTCATGTATAATACATAATTCTCAGAGGCTTTTAATGCTAATATCATTGTGGATCACAAAGAGATAGAATTTTTAGTGTTTCCCAAATGTGCTTGACTATGTATATATGCATCTTTGTATCTACCTATGTTTTTAGGCATTGCTGTATTTATCTATGGATCTATCTATCCATTCGTCTATCTATCTATCTGTTGATCTACCTATGTATTGTTCTATTTGGGAGGAGTATTTTATATCTAATTTTCTAAAAAGATAATTTTAAAAATCTTGATTTAGAAGATTTTTCCCCAGATTTCATTAAATGTCAGATCTCCTTTATATGACTGAGGACAAGAACCTTTCTTTTTTTTTATTTTCCTTTTTTTAGACGGAGTCCCGCTCTGTCACCCAGGCTGGAGTGCAGTAGTGCAATCTCGGCTCACTGCAACCTCTGTCTCCCAGGTTCAAGCAATTCTCCTGCCTCAGCCTTCTGAGTAGCTGGGATTAAAGGCACACACCACCACGCCCAGCTAATTTTTGTGTTTTCAGTAGAGACGGGGTTTCACCATGTTGGTCAGGCTGGTCTCAAACTCCTGACCTCTTGATGCGCCCGCCTCGGCCTCCCAAAGTGCTGGGATTACAGGTGTGAGCCACTGTGCCTGGCCAACACAGACTTTTTAAAATATAATTTTATTTCATATTCCCCTACAGAGAATATGATTTCAGCATATAAAGTGCTCAATAAAGGCTGGCTAGCTTCCTTGCTTATCTGCTTGCTCACTTGTCAGCAATTAGCCTGATGCAGGGCTAACAGTTTTGTAATTGAGAAACATGCGCAGTTCTATAGTAGTTCATAGGAGGAACGCTTTATCCTGAAGGTGAGAGGAAGGTGAGAATTACTGACGCTTTCTAGATAACTAATTTTTGAGCTGAATCCTGAGCTGCAAGCTTCAGAAATTAGCTAAGAAAATGAAAGGACAAAAAGGTTGTCAGGCTGAGGGAGTTTCCGTGATTTCAAGGAGATAAGATAGTATTCAAGTGATTGGAGAGGGTAAGGGACTGGGAAGGGGTGAACCCCTATTAAAAGCTAAACATACTAAGCAAAATAAGTCAGTCACAAAAAGATAAAAACTGTATTATTTCGCTTATATGAGGACCCTAAAGTAGTCAAAATTATAGAGACAGAGTAGAACAGTGATTGCCAGAGGCTGGGGATAGGGAGAAATGGGAGTCATTGTTTAACAGTTTAGAGATTCAGTTTCGCAAGATGAAAAGAGTTCTGGAGACAGATGGTAGCGAGGTGATGGTTGCACAAGAATATAAATGTACTTAACACTGCTGAACTGCGCTTAAAATGCTTAAGATGGTACATTTTCTGTTACGTGTATTTGGCAATAAAAAACGTTTCAGGAAAGAAAAGCTAGGCGCAGCACAGGGCACTTTCCTTATTATTTTTTTTACTAATATTCACACTAAACTCTGCAAGATACCTAAGAAAACTGCTTTGTGAGCTTTATTTACTGAGTAAATTTCCCAAAGCCAGAGACCTGGCGGGGGCAGAGTCAGGATTAAACGCAGGTGGGGAGACTTTAAAGCGTGTGCGTTTTCTTGTAGGAATGCTTAGCAAGAAATTCCTTCACAGTGTCAGTGCCTTTAGGGGGACACTGAGGCAGATATTTTTGGAGACTTCTCAACTCTCAGTTCATAAGAGATTGCCTCCCTCTCCTACAAGTTTAGACCCAGACAGAGTTTGGGTATTTGTTTCAGACACTGCAACAGAATTGTCCAACTAATCTGTCTTTTCTGCGCATATTTTTGCAATGTCGATGACTAAATTGCAAAGCAATTGATATATATTAAAAGTGCAAAATCCAAGAACCAAAGATTGCAAGGTGGATTCTACCTTCTAATAATTAAGCTTGTTGCAATGAAGTCTTAGTTTTGTCCTTAACTATACAGTCTTCTATTACCTTTATGATTTCACTTTTTGAGAATATAAATTTTGATCATTCAAAATAAACTTCAGTTTATAGTAACAGGAAAATAATGTCACAACAAATATTAGCCCATTATTCCAAAGCTGTGATTATTTGAAAAACAGTAAGAGCTGACATTTAGTGGATGTTTATAGGCACTAGCTTTAAGTGCCTTTTATTTGTCTTCATCAGATCATCACAGAAACCCTATTGGTAAGTACATTTATTATTCCCATATGATAGATGAGAAAATTGAAGTATAAAGATTTTATGTAAAGTATCCAAGATTACTTAGAACACAAGTAGTCTGATGGCAAAGAGCTCTGAACCACTCTGTTATCCTATCTTGACTTTACTGTGTATTTAAGACTCATATATTCGTGGGTATTTTTGTTTTATGGAACTGTATCTCTATTCCTGCACTTATTTTTCATTTCTGATGCAATTATAATACATTATGTATTTATGAAATATTATAATTTATGCAATATTTTAATTTTTAGTACAAGTTTCACTTTTGTTCTTTTTGAAACATCTTTCTTAACATTTTAATGGTTTTTTAACATCTACTTTAACATCTTATTTTCATTTAACATCTAAATGAGAATGCATCTAAATATTCTTATTTAACATCTACTTATTCTCAATTGATTTTTCTTCCAAATAAACTTTAAAATCACATTATAAAGTACATGTGCATGTACATACACAAATTCTCTTGAAATTCTTACCAGATTTTCAGCAAAATTGTGTGTTATTTTGAAGACACATAATATTCTTAAAATATTAAGTTTTACCATCAAAAAAGCTTTAACAATTGCCTTAAATTTGTATTAGTTATTACATGTTACATGTATTGATATTTTATATTTGTGTGACTTTTGGTATTGTAATTTTCTAACTAGTTATGTCGATATGGGGAAAACTATTGTGTTTTACTTATAGTAAAAGCCCTTTTATCCAAAGCAGTCAGTGCTTGATCAATTAATTGAAAAGTCAATTACAAGGAAATTAATTTTTTAAATGCATACATTATAAAAATTTAACTTAAGACATATAAATGAACATTTTTACCTCTAATGCTCTGATGTATGATCAAGCCTTTTTGTGTATGTGTTTTGTGTGGGATGATCATTGCAAACTGAAGTTTTCTTATGTGAACCACATTCCCAAATCATTGTCTACAATTTGCAATATCAGTGTCTTTAGAGATTCTTGTGAAATGAAATGCATGCTACATTATCCAAGATTTTTATGATCTTTTCCCTCAAACATATATAGTAACTCTGCCCATCTTAGCTAATTCATCAGTAAGTTACTGTTTGTTTGCAACCCATTTTTATCAAATAATTTCAAAATATTTACATTGATATCCATTGAAAGAATCCTCTTTCACATTCATAGTTCAATAGTGTATACAACATTTCATGCACTATTAACTTTTACAATATTAAGTGTGCTTGGTTTATTGACAGTTGGAAACAAACACAGTTGACTTCACAAGCAAAAACCTCAAATGGTGGGAGTAGAAGTGTTCAGACGTACTGGAGTGAAATCTTGCTTAGAACTGGATGTCCTATGGATTCCCAGCAGACAGTATGTTCCATAGAGGGAAAGAGAACAAAGTGACTAAATGGAAATTAGTTAATTACTGGTCATCTTAAGGAATTTCCATATTAGTTCTAACAATTTCTTAAGTTGTCTTGAGGTTTTCATAGGGACAGTCAGATATCTATCACCTTTATTGGTTGGAGGACATGGCTTATTTCACTTTGTAGAACTTTCTGAAAAAATATTGAATAAAAGAGTAATAGCTTTTCCATGGTGCTATTTTTTTGCCTCTTAAAAACATTCTTTTGCTTCTTAAATCAATCTAACATATTTTTAAAGGAAAATATGCCTATCAACATTTATTATAATAATTGATATGTTTTATTCTGCTTCCAAAAACTTTCTTAAAAATATTTTTTTCTATATAATTTCTTACTCATTTTTGTTTGCTTGTTTTTCTTTTGAATGATAGTTTCATTCTTTCATTTTTTTCCTTATTTTGGGGGAAAAGATAGATGATAGACACAATGCATATTTGAAAAAGTACATTCTATTTGTACTTACTATTAAAGTAATTAATATTAAAAGGTAAAGAATATAAGTAGAATAAACTTTTCTACAATTATTCACATCTAAGTAATATTATAGTTTATACTGAATCATCTCTTAAACAGTTTGAAGAAATTAGCAGAATATCACCTATCTTCTCTCCTGCCCGTTTTTCATACTTTTCAAAATCAATTGAGATATTAGATACAGATTACTTTTTTTTTTTTTTTTTTTGAGATGGAGTCTGGCTCTGTCGCCAGGCTGGAGTGCAGTGGCATGATCTCGACTCACTGGAACCTCTGCCTCCCGAGGTCAAGCGATTCTCCTGCCTCAGCCTCCCAAGTAGCTGGAACTGCAGGTGAGTGGCACCACACTCAGCTAATTTTTATATTTTTAGTAGAGACAGGGTTTAAAAACTGTTTCCCATAATGCATTTTTCAAGAACTATACTTGAAATTTTTGTTCTTTATAAAATAATATTTGAAATAATTACTTAGATATAACTGTATTTTACTATGCTTTAATTCTCTCCACTTTTTTATTACAAATACACAATATTTACTTTTATTTTGATATTTTTAACTAAATTTTTTTAGTTGTTTTGAGCATAGATATGAAGGACAGAATTCCAGAGCATTGGCAAACCTAAAAAATTCTGACAATTTTATTGAGCATAGGATTCATTGATCAGAATGTGTTTTACTTAAAACATCATGTCCTGGGTTTTTATGCCACAAAATAGATATTTTTTTTGTTTTGTTTTGTTTTGTTTTGTTTTCTGGAAAAGTTATTATTTCTTCTTCATGTTTGAAGGATATTTTTACTGGACACACTATTCCAGGGTAAAACTTTTTTTCTTCAGCACTTCAAATATGTCGTGCTACTGTCTCCTGGTCCTAAGGTTTCCTCTGAAAATTCTGTTGCCCCACCTATTGGATCTCCATTGTATGTTATTTGTTTCTTTTTGCTTGCTGCTTTTAAGGATCTTTTGTTTTAATTCTTGACCTTTGGGAATGTGATTATTCAGTGCTTTGAGGTAGTCTTGTTTGGTTTAAATCTGCTTGGTGTTCTATAACCTTCTTGTAATTAGATATTGATATTTCCCCCTAGGTTTGAGATGTTCTCGGTTTTTTTTTTTTTTTTTTTTCTTTTTTAATTATACTTTAAGTTCTAGGGTACATGGGCATAACATGCAGGTTTGTTACATATGTATACTTGTGCCATGTTGGTGTGCTGCACCCATCAACTCGTCAGCACCCATCAACTCGTCATTTACATCAGGTATAACTCCCAATGCAATCCCTCCCCCCTCCCCATGATCTGTGATAGGCCCTGGTGTGTGATGTTCCCCTTCCCGAGTCCAAGTGATCTCATTGTTCAGTTCCCACCTATGAGTGAGAACATGCGGTGTTTGGTTTTCTGTTCTTGCGATAGTTTGCTGAGAATGATGGTTTCCAGCTGCATCCATGTCCCTACAAAGGACACAAACTCATCCTTTTTTATGGCTGCATAGTATTCTATGGTGTATATGTGCCACATTTTCTTAATCCAGTCTGTCACTGATGGACATTTGGGTTGATTCCAAGTCTTTGCTATTGTGAATAGTGCTGCAATAAACATACATGTGCATGTGTCTTTATAGCAGCATGATTTGTAATCCTTTGGGTATATACCCAGTAATGGGATGGCTGGGTCATATGGGACTTCTAGTTCTAGATCCTTGAGGAATCGCCATGCTGTTTTCCATAATGGTTGAACTAGTTTACAATCCCACCAACAGTGTAAAAGTGTTCCTAT